>NC_044978.1:163372839-163572237 GCF_008728515.1 Papio anubis | reverse complement strand
TTTTTTTTTTTTTTTTTTTTTTTTTGAGACGGAGTCTCGCTCTGTGGCCCAGGCTGGAGTGCAGTGGCCGGATCTCAGCTCACTGCAAGCTCCGCCTCCTGGGTTTACGCCATTCTCCTGCCTCAGCCTCCCGAGTAGCTGGGACTACAGGTGCCCGCCACCTCGCCCGGCTAGTTTTTTGTATTTTTTTTAAGTAGAGACGGGGTTTCACCGTGTTAGCCAGGATGGTCTCGATCTCCTGACCTTGTGATCCGCCCGTCTCGGCCTCCCAAAGTGCTGGGATTACAGGCTTGAGCCACCGCGCCCGGCCATTTTATTGAATTTTGTGAGCTACTGATATTACAGAAAATTTTTTAAAAAGTATCTATGTTACATTACGAAACAAAAGGAATGCAACATCAAATATAGAGAACATGTTTGTAAAGATGACTTAAATTCTTTATACTTTTTTAAAATATCAATGAAATGAACAATTTTCCAGAAGGAATTTTTTGTTAAAATTAATGCTTTATGATGAAGCTTAAAATAATTTCATAAATATCAAATAAATAGAAAATAATATCAAAGAAATAATTATCAAAAGGTCATTCTCACCAAATAATTTATGTTGTGTTTTGAAACTGATGTGAATTTAACTAGTTCATATTATAAAAATTTATGGAAACCTTCCAAATTTCAATTATGAATAAAGCAAAATCCTATGCCAAAACATAAGAAAAATGGAACATTTAAAAAAAGAGATTAAACATCTTTAGAACCACAGCTGCAAAATATTAGCAAAACAGATGTAGCTCCTTATTAAACGCTAGCACACTCTGACCAAATAGGTTTTTATTCCAGGAATGCACTAACAATTCAATATTAGGAAACCAAATAATAATTCATCACAATAATCGATCAAAGGAGAAAAAAGAAAATCTTATCTTGAGAGACACTGAAAAAGTGCTTTAAACTAATTCAACATCAATTATTGATAAAAAGTGTTAGTCAATTAGGAATTGGAGATCAAGAATAAATCCCCAAGATGATGAAGGCTAGCTATTTCAAACTGACAGCAAACATTAAGTCTAATTGTAAAACATGAGAATCATTGTCCCTGAAGTCAGGAATAAGGGAATGATCGTTTTTATTGTTTTCTCAGTTAATTTATTTTTAAGTAAGTATTATTGATGTATAAACAAATTAGTCTTTTTAGTGTACAGTTTGATGAGTTCAAACAAATACAGTTATATAATTATCAGAATAAAAATGGAATTTTTTTTCAGTTCATCATATTTCTCTTGCTCTTTTGCCTCTCTGTCAGTTTCCAGGCCTTGATGTCGACTCTTCTGATAACTTTCCCTGTATATTTATCTTTCTTTATTAGAATGTCCTGTCAAATAGTACATAGCTTCAATGCAATACATGATGCTTTCAAAATTCATTCATATTGTTGCATATATCACTAGTTTATTATTTTTTTATTGCTGGGTACTATTTCCTTATGTGGATATATTATATATTGTTTATTATTTATAAGATAATACATATTTGCATTATTCCTGATGTTTAGTTAGTATGAATAAAATTGGTATAAACATTTGTGTACATGTCTTTGTATGAAGATAGCTTTTTGGTTCTCTTTGCTGAATATACAAAAACAGTGTCTTAGACCATTTTGTATTGCTATAACAATTACCACAGACTGGGTAACTTATAAAGAAAAGACATTTATAGCTCTGGAGGCTGGGAAGTCCAAGACAGAGGGGCCCACATCTGGTGAGGGCCTTGCTGCTGTGTCTTCCTAGGGATAAAGGTGGGAAGGCAAGAGAACAGGTAAGAGAACCCACTCCCATGAGAACTAATCTACTCCTGCTATAATCCTATTAATCCATTGATGGGGGCAGGCCCCTTATGACCAAATTACCTCTTAAAGGTCCGAACTCTTGACACTGTTGCACTGGGAATTAAGTTTCCAATACATTAACTTTGGGGGACATATTTAAAACACACCAAGTAGAATTACTAGATTATATAATCAGAATATATATATATGTGTGTGTGTGTGTATATATATATACACATAACTTTATAAATATTTGTCAAACTTTTCTAGAGAGGTATACTATTTTGCATTTCACAAGATAAGTATGAAAAGTTCTAGACTTCCATATCACCAGCATTTAATATTGTCAGTCTTTTTAATTTTAGTCATTTTAGCAAATGATAGTGACGTCTCATTGTTTTTTATTTGTATTTCTACAATGACTAAAGATATTTAAACATATTTTATGTGCATATTTGCCTTCTGTGATTTTCTGCATAGTCAGTTATGTTATTCACGAATAAAGATTTTTTCTTACTCTATCTTGATCTTAAAATCTTGAAATCGGGTAATGAGAATTCTCTTTTTGTTTTCTTTTAAATCCTATCTAAATTTTGGAATCATCTTCTCAATTTCTAAAAGTAAAACAAACACCTAATAATTTGGATTGAGATTGCCTTGAATCTATGCATCAATTTGGCAGGAATTTACATTTTTTTTGTATTAGGGTTCTTCAGAGGGACAGAACTAATAGGATCTATGTATACATGAAAGGGAATTTAATAATGAGAATTGACTCATATGATTACAACGTGAAGTCTCACAATAGGCCATCTGAAAGGTGAAGAGGAAGGAAGCCAGTAGTGGCTCAGTCTGAGTCCAGAAGCCTCAAAGGTAGGGAAGCTGACAGTGAAGTCTTTGGTCTGTAGCCAAAAGCCTGAGAGCTCCCACTGGTGTAAGGCTGAGTCCAAAGGAGGAAGAATCTGGAGTCTGATATTCAAGGGCAGGAAGCATCCAGAACAGGAGAAAGATGAAACCTGGAAGACTAAGCAAGCCAGCTTATCCCACCTTCCACCTGCTTTGTTCTAGCCATGCTGGCAGCCAATTGAATGCTGCCCACCCACATTGAGGGTGGGTCTTTTTCTCCCAGTCCACTTACTCAAATTTCAATTGCCTCTGGTAACACCCTCACAGGCACACCCAGAAATAATACATTACCAACTATCTAGGCATCCTTCAATCCACTCAAGTTGACACCTAATATTAACCATCACATTAATATTTAGTCATCTGACCCATGAATACAGTATTATTATTATTTTTTTGTGTGTGTGAGAGGGAGTCTTGCTCTTTTGCCCAGGCTGGAGTGAAGTGGCACGATCTCAGCTCACTGTAACCTCTGCCCCTGGGTTCAAGCGATTCTCCTGCCTCAGCCTCCCAAGTAGCTGGGATTACAGGCACATACCACCATGTCCAGCTAATTTTTGGAATACAGTATTTTTAAAATTTACTTCGGTTTTTTATATTTCTCAGTAATATTTTATGGTTTTCAGCGTAGAGACTCTGCACATATTTTGTTAAATTTTCTAATGTTTTTGATGTTATTATAGGAAGTATTTTAAAAATTTAAATTTCCCGTTGAACACTGCTAGAAATACAGTTGCTTTTGTTTCTAATAACTTTGTATTCTGTTATCTTGCAAAAGTCACTCATTTCCTCATGAGCCTTTTTTGTTAGCTATGTTGTGATTTTTTTCTGTAGGTGATTGTTATCTGTGAATGCACATAGTTTTTAAACATTTTTCTTGTGTTAGTATTTTGTTTCTTTGTCCTGCCTTACAGTCTTTGCCAGAACTTCTGGTACAATGTTAAATAAAAGCAGTGAAGGCGGACATACTTTTATTATCCCTGATCTTAGGGAGGAATCAGTCTTTCAGCATTTACATGTTAGATGGGTTTTTTAATAGAAGTGCTTTTCAGTGTTAAATTCTCCATCATTAATTGTGGAATTAAATATATTTCTTTTTTTTTTTTTTTTTTTTTTTTTGAGACGGAGTCTCGCTCTGTCGCCCAGGCTGGAGTGCAGTGGCCAGATCTCAGCTCACTGCAAGCTCCGCCTCCCGGGTTCCCGCTATTCTCCTGCCTCAGCCTCCCGAGTAGCTGGGACCACAGGCGCCGCCACCTCGCCCGGCTAATTTTTTGTGTTTTTAGTAGAGACGGGGTTTCGCCGTGTTAGCCAGGATTGTCTCAATCTCCTGACCTTGTGATCCGCCCGTCTCGGCCTCCCGAAGTGCTGGGATTACAGGCTTGAGCCACCGCGCCCGGCCAAATATATTTCTTGTAATTCTATAGCAAATATATTTTTGCATTATTATATTTTCCTGGTAAACTTATCCCATTATTTTAATGTAATGTAGTATTCCTTTTCTCAAGTCTAGTTTGTCTGATAGTGATATAGCCACTTCAGTTTTCTTTCGATTAGAGTTGTGTGACATATTTGTCCTTTACTTTTAACTATATTTGTCATTGATCTCATTGTAGGTAGCATATATTATTGCTTTTTATCTTAGCATTTATATATTTGCATTTAATGTAATTGATGTATATGCTTACATTTAAATATACTATCTTGCAATTTTTTTTCTATTTATACTATCTGGTTTTTGTTTCTTATTTTTACTTTCTGAGTATTTTTAATTTATTAATTATAATTATGTTATATTAGTTACCATAATGTTTTATATATATTATATATACACACATATGTATCTTTAACTTGTCACTGTTGTCCGATAATATTATGTCACTTTATGTAAAGTATAACAAACAGAATAGTTCATTGACTTCCTTCTACACTCTGTGCTAATTTTTGGTCAAATATTTTAATTCTACATGTAAGTACCACAATACCTTGGTACTATTGTAGCTTTAGACAGTCACATCATTTAAAGATACTAAACATAAGGAATAATATATTTTATATTTACTGAAATTTTAACTCCTTCCCAGGCATTTTACTTCTTTTATAGATCCATATTTCTGTCTAGTATCATTATTCTTCTGCCTGAGAACTTCTTTTATTATTTCTGATGGTGCAGGTCTAGAGTGATAACTTCTTTTACTGTGTGTATTCCTTAATATGTCTTTACTTCATCTTTATTTTTTGTTTTCTTGATAAACTTTATTTTTAAAACAGATTTAGGTTTACAGAAAAACTGAGTGGATAGTACAGAAATTTTCTATACATTTATCTCTCCCGCTCCCCACCCGCCCCGCACACACAATTTCCTCTATTATTAATATGGGCATTTGCATAGTATATTTGTTACAGTTCATAAGCCAATACTGGTATACTATTGTTCACAGTTTATTCCGATTTCCTTCATTTTTACCTAATATCATTTTCCTGTTCCAGGATCCCATCGAGGATGCCACATTACGTTTCATTGCCATGTCTCCATAGACTCCTCTTGGTTCTGATGGTTTCTCACACTTATCTTGGTTTTCGAGACATTGACAATTTTCTTCAATTGGGATTTGCGTGAAGCTTTTCTCATGATTACACTGGAATTGACTTTTTAAAAGGAAGTTCATAGAGATAAAGTGCCATTTTCACTACATATAAAGCTTATTATTAACATAACTTCTTATCACCGTTGATGATTTTCAGGTTCCCTTACTGTAATTCTTTTGTTTTATCAAATTGTAATCTTTGGAAAGAAAAGTCACTGTGTACAGTCTACACTTAAGAGTGGAAGTCATGTTCCATCTCCTTTAAAGTGGAATCTCTACATAATTCACTTATTATTCTTCATTGGAGATGCGTCTCTTTTTCCTCATTTATTTATTTAATAATTTATAATAATATGAATATATTGATATTTATTTTATATTTTGGCATATAATCCAATACCACTTTAATTTGTTGCTCAAATTGTTCCAGATTTGGCCATTGGGAACTCTTTCAAATGGCTACTGTGCTCATATGACATGTCACCATCCAGTTTTTAAAACATTTTTTACTTTCTACCATTACACAACGCTCCAAGCTCATCTTGTACATTTTCTGCTCCAGTCCAAGAATTGGCTGTTTTTCGGCCGGGCGCGGTGGCTCAAGCCTGTAATCCCAGCACTTTGGGAGGCCGAGACGGGCGGATCACGAGGTCAGGATATCGAGACCATCCTGGCTAACACGGTGAAACCCCGTCTCTACTAAAAAGTACAAAAAACTAGCCAGGCGAGGTGGCGGGCGCCTGTAGTCCCAGGTACTCGGGAGGCTGAGGCAGGAGAATGGCGTGAACCCGGGAGGCGGAGCTTGCAGTGAGCTGAGATCCGGCCACTGCACTCCAGCCTGGGCCACAAAGCGAAACTCCGTCTCCAAAAAAAAAAAAAAAAAAAAAAGAATTGGCTGTTTTTCAAAAACCTCTGGTTTATTTTATTGGAGAATAGTATCAGAAAGTAGTATCTATGTGCTAGATATGGTCATTGCTGCTGAGGTGTAATTTCTATTTTGCCCCTTTTAGCTGACAGAGCAAGGAAACTGTGAAACTAATTTTAAAATTGTTGCACTATTTTGCATTCCTATCGCTAATGACTAAGAGTTTCTGTTGTGCTGCATCCTCAAGTATCAGCATTTGATGTTGTCAGATGTTTGGATTTTAGCCATTTTAATAGATTTATAGTGCTATCTCGTTGTATTAATTTGCAATTCTAAAATGAAAAAGCCTTTAAACATCTTTTTTGATATCCTTATCTGTACATCTCTGGTGAAGCATCTGTTCAGATATTTTGCCTGTTTTTAAATAGTTGTTTTATTATTGTTGAAAATTCACAGTTCTTTGTATATTTTGAACATAAGGCCCCTATCAGCTATGAATTTTGCCATAATTTTCTCTCAGTCTATGGCTTGTCTTTTCATTCTCTTTACATTGATATTTGCAGAGAAGAATTTTTAAATTTTTAATAAAGTTCAATTTACCAATTCTTTGTATCATGGAGCATACTTTTGGTTATATATAAAACCTATTAGGAAACACAAGTTTACACACATTTTATATTTTTCTAGAAGTTTTAGGGGTTTGAATTTTACATTTAGATCTAGGACCAGTTTTGAGTTAATTTTTGTAAAAGGTACAGGTTACTAAATTCTTGATTTTTTTGTGGTATGAACATCTAGCACTATTTGTTAAAAGATTGTCTTTTCTCCATTGTATTGCCTTTGTTCCATTATCAAAGAAAAGTTGATTATAGGTAGGTATGTCTAATTCTGGGATCTTTATTTTGTTCCCTTCATCTATGTGTCTATTATTTTGTCAGTATCATGCTGTTCTTATCACTGCAGCTAAAGCTGGTATGTCTGAAGATAATAAGTCTGAAGTTGAGTAGTAATGTCAATCCTCTATTTTGTTCTTTTTCTTCACAATTGTGTTGGTTACTCCAGGTCTTTTATCTTATCATACAAACTTGAGAATCAGTTGATCAATATTCACTAAATAGTTTGCTGAAATGTTGACTGGGTTGTGTTGAATCTATAGATCAATTTGGAAGAATGGACATCTGAACAATATTCCATGAACATGGTATATTTACTAATTTACATCATTTTAAAATTTATTTTTTCAGGTATTTTAGTTTTCCATATATACATCCTATACATATTTTTGAGATATGTACCTAAATGTTTCATTTTTTGGTATTGATGTAAATAGTAATATGTTTTAATTTTAAATTCAAATTGTTCATTGCTGGCATAAAGGAAGCATTTTTCATATTTACCTTGTATTCTATGACTTTGCTACAATTAATTCAGAGTTCTGTTTTCTTGTTGATTCATTGGGATGTTCTACATAAATAATCTGGTCATCTTTTTAAAAAGACAGTTTTATTTTTTCATTGATGATCTGTATATCTTTATGACCATTCCTTGTCTTACTGTACTAGGTAGGACCTCCAGTAAAATATTTAATAAGACTGGGGAGAGGGGATATTCATTCTTTGTTCTTACTCTTAGAAGAAAAATATACAGGTACTCGCCATTAAGTATGATGCTATCTCTGCTTATTTTGTAGATGTTCTTTATCAAGGTGAGGAAGTTCACCTCCAGTTTTCTGATTTTTTTTTTTTTTTGGCCATAAATATATGTTAGATTTTGCCCAGTGCATTTTCTGCATCCATTGGTATGATTATGTGATTTTTGTTCTTTAGCCTATTGGTAAATTGATTTTCAAATGTGGAACTAGCTTTGCATACATGGAATAAATGCCACTTGGTTATTTTGTATAATTCTTATTGTACACTGTTGCATTCAACTTGCTAATGCATTGTTGAAGATATTTTATTTTGGTTCATAAGAGATATTGGCAAGTAGTTTTCCTGTTTTTGGATGTCTTAACCTGGTTTTAGAATTAGTATAATGCGGTCATCATAGGATTAGTTAGGAAATGTCTATCTCTATTATCTAAAAGAGATGGTAAAGAACTGATACTCTTTAAACATTAATAAACATTCTTAAATGTTTGGTAGAATTCACCAGTGTAAGCAGCTTGGTCTGGCATTGTCTTTAAAAAAAATTATTATCTTTTCAATTTATTTAATAATTATAAAGCTATTCAGATTATCTATTCTCATTTTGTGAATTTTTTGGAGTTTGTGTCTTTCATAGAATTGGTGTGTTTTATCTAAGTCATTTGATCAGTGGGCCTAGAGTTACTCATAATATTCCTTTGTTATCCTATTAATGTCCATTGGATCTGTAGTGATGATGCATTTTTTAATTTATAATATTAGTAATTTGTACCTTCCCTTTTTAATTTTTTTGGTTAGCTTAGCCAGAAATTTTGTCAAATTGATTGATCTTTTTGAAAACCAGCATTTGGGTTTGCAGACTTTATGGATTTTCTGGTTTTAATTTCATTGATTTCTATTCTAATTTTTACTATGTATTTTCATCTGTTTTTATTAGGATTAAATTGCTCTGATTCCTTTCTTATTTTATAATATTTTATGTTATGAATATTATATAATTCATAATTCCGGTATACAACTAATAATTATAAAATGAATAATAATATATTATTTTGTAATATTATTTCATAATATATGCAGTCAGGGCAATACAGCTTTTTCTATTGGTGCAGAAGGATATGCACTGCGGTGCAGAGTTTCATAGCACCATTTTTGCTATATCGCACAAATTTTAATAAGTTGTCTTTTTATTTCACATAGTTAAGATTATTTTAATATTTCCATTGTTTTTTGTTTGCTTGCTTTTTGCTGTTTTTATTTGACCCAGGTGTTATTTAGAACGGTGTTATTTAAACTCCATATATTTTGGAATTTTCAAGCTTTCTGTTATTAAAATTGAATTCAAGCCTGACCAACCTGTCTCCACTAAAAATACAAAAAAATTAGCCAGGTGTGGTGGCGCATGGTTGTAATCCCAACTACTTGTGGGGCTGAGGCAGGAGTTTCGCTTGAGCCCAGGAGGTGGAGATTGCAGTGAGCCGAGATCACACCACTGCACTTCAGTTTGGATGACAGAGTGAGATGCCATCTCAAACAAACAAACAAACCCACTATACTGCTTCCAGGGTAGCGCAATTACCTTGTAAAAGAGTATCTCAAATTTCTCCTTTCTTTTGTTCCTTATAAAA
Source organism: Papio anubis (assembly GCF_008728515.1). Lineage (NCBI taxonomy): Eukaryota > Metazoa > Chordata > Mammalia > Primates > Cercopithecidae > Papio > Papio anubis. The sequence goes on along the minus strand of NC_044978.1, from coordinate 163,562,782 downwards.
TTGCTGTAATTCATTTTACCTAACCACATTTTATCATCACTAAATACATTATTTCTTTGAACAAACAAATATCAATGCAATCAATTAATAATTAAAACAATAAAAGATTTTATTTTACCTGCATGTATTCATTCACCAGTTTCTTTATGTGGATGTTAATTTCTTACCTATTTTAGTTTCCTTTCCTTTCCTTTGAAGATTTATTAACAACATTTTACAAGACAGTTCTTCTGACAGTAGATTTCTTCATATTTTGTTGTCTGAAGAACTCTTTATTTCTACGTCACTTTTGAAGAATAATTTCACTGATTATAGAATTCTAGCTTGGTGGTTTTGTTTTTATTTCTATACTTTAAATATTTCGCTCCACTCTCTTCTTGTCTGCATAGTTTCTGATAAGAGGTCTACTGCAGTTCTTATCCTTGCACCTCTAGAGCTAAGGCATTTATTCACCCCCACACCTCTGGCTGCTTTCAAGATTTTATCTTTGATTTTCTGCAGGTTGAATAAGATTTGCCAAGGTGTAGGGCTTTTTGTTATTGTTACTTATTTTTTTTCCACACTTACAGTACTTGGTGCTTTTTGAGTTTCCTCTGTGTGTTGTTTGGTGTGTGTCATTAATCTGAAAAGTTCTCAGCCATCTTTAATTCAAATAATTGTTCTGTTCCTTTCTCTCTTTCATCTCCTCTTCTCATTTTAATTATGCAGATGTAACAACTTTTGTAATTGTCCCACAGTCCTTGTGTAGTCTGGATTTTTTAAATTCTTTTTTTACTTTCTAGTTTAGTTAGGAAGTTTTCATTCCATATCATCAAGCTTATTGATTCCTTCCTCAGCTATGTCTAGTTTTCTGATGAGCCCATTCAAGGTAGCTTTCACTTCTGTCAAAATATCCTTTAGTTCTATCATTCATTTTTGATATTTTTATCAAGTTTTCATCTCTCTGCTTACCACCTATACTAGCATGTTTTGTACTTTTTTTTTTTTTTTTTGAGTCGAAGTCTCGCTCTGTCGCCCAGGCTGGAGTGCAGTGGCATGATCTCAGCTCACTGCAAGCTCCCCCTCCCAGGTTCACGCCATTCTCTTGCCTCAACCTCCCAAGTAGCTAGGACTACAGGTACCCGCCACCACGACCGGGTAATTTTTTGTATTTTTAGTAGAGACGGGGTTTCGCTGTGTTAGCCAGGATGGTCTCGATCTCCTGATCTCGTGATCTGCCCACCTCGGCCTCCCAAAGTGTTGGGATTACAGGCGTGAGCCACTGCGCTTGGCTGTACTTTTTTAATTAATGAATTTAAGATGTTTATCATGGTTGTTTTACATTTTCTATGTGATATTTTGAAAGTCTGTGGCTCTTATCCTTGTCCTGATACTCATTTTGTCTCCTCAGAGATTGGGGTTTTTCCTTGCTTTTAGCTAGTCTTGTACTTGTAGTTGAACTGTGGACATGATGTATTGCATGATAAGAACTGAGATAAAAAGACTTTTAGTGTGAGGTTTTACGTTGATATTGCTAGGGACTAGGCTATGTTTAATATTTACAGTATATTTACATGTAAAAAGCTTCAGTTTTCTTCAGTGTCCCTATTTATCTTTGTTTGTTTTTCCTGTTGTCTTCGGATTGCCCTAAGAACACCTAAATCGAGTCCGTGTCTTGCAGTGCTTTCCATAGTAATAATCTACTGTTATTACACTGAAGTTATGTTGATGTGGTGGTAAGGACTGAGGGAAGAAAAGCATTCTATAATCTTATAATTAAAACTTTAACTTTTTGTTGGACTGAATTTCTGAGTTGTGACATTCAGAAGAGTTTCTTAGCCTTTCCCCACCGCCCCCCTTAGTGTGAGTCAGGAAAGCTAGAGAAGGATGGAGTTGACTAATTGCCTTTCCTCCAGGTAGGCAAGGCCCTGGTAAAACTAGGTTTTCTTGAAGAGCAAGACTTTGTTACGATGAATGTTCTGGGTGTATTTGAAATGGCTACATTTTTCTCACCCTAATTGAAACTGGAGGGAATGTCTTTTGGATCTTGAGAACCTTATTAATATCTGGAGGCAAAGTCCATTAAAATGTGCATCGAGGGCCAGGATCTTAGGCTGCAGCTTCTAGTAGCTTCTCAACTTCAGTGTAGGCCACAGCCTTCAGCAGTTATTCACAATTGCCTTTTAAGTGTTCCCACTACTTTCTGGCTCCAGTAGCTTCTGTTATAGGTTAGGTGGTTTGGGGCTGTGATTTTCTATATTCTCCTGTCTCTCCAGTTTTTGTTATGGCACTTTACTCTGTCACCTTAATCCTCTGATGGCTCTCAGAAAAGTTGTTGATTTTTAGTTTGTTCGGCTTTTTTCTTATTGTAAGAACAAAAGTGATGACTTCCGAGCTCTCTGGTTGGAGTTAAAACCAGAAATCTTGCCTTTGTTTTTTAAGAACATTTTCACTAGATATAAAATTCCAGGTTGACAGTTTTTTCTCTCAGTACTTGAAAGCTACTGCTTTACTATCCTCATGCTTGGATTGTTTCTCAAGAGAAATATGCTCTTTCTTATCTTAGAACATATAAGAAGAAATAAAACAAGTGAGGGTTGGAGAAGAGGAAGAAAAGGCTTCGAAAACACAGGAAACGTTTATTAAAAGATGAATTACCACATCTGGAACAACGAATAGGGAATAATATGCCATTCTGAGAAGGGATACTCTGGCAGACCAGCTGCTAAGCTTGTGATGGTTTTGTCACCCTAGATAAATTTTAGATGCTCAGAACTGAGAAAGAAGTGAGATTTCAACACTGCCATGACTTTGTGGATGAGCAGTGGGAATCATTTTTACTTGGGGAGGTAGAACACTTTTCCAACAAAGTGGTAGGAAATGTATAATAAAAAAGTGTTCAGCTTTAGAAGCAGTCTTAATAAACCAAGCATTCAGGCCCCAAGTTCGAGAACATGGCATGAGAAATGGCAGAATGTCAGAAGTATTAAAAACTCTTGTCTTCCCTAAGATTGGAAATATTGCATTTCATAAATCAAGCATAAACCAAATAAGTATTAAGCACAGTTGAAAGTTGGGAAGTAAGTACAGTATGTCACAAATTTTAGAATACTATTTTTCTTTTATTCTTTAAATGGTATTTCAATAATTTACCTCTAAATGAATTTCCTCAATTTTACGGTTCAGTCTCTGAGCTTTAAAACAAACACATAGTATAGTTATTTACTTATTAGAAAGCAATGTCAAAGTGTAGAACTTGTTTAAGTCTCACCATAATTGGTCATTTTATTAAGGAGTAAATGCACATAGTTGAATGCACTCATGATATGATTAGTTTGTTAGAACATTTTTCTTGATGGGAAGGAAAGTTTCACATAGTTCCTACTTTGGCCTCTAAAATCTTAAGCACTAATAACACAGAAAACTGACACAGAAAACCTAAACATTTTGGAAGTATAAGTACATTACACAAGTGTATAATCTAAAAGCAGAATATTATATGTCTTGTTGCATGAAGGTATCAAAGTGTAAAATAAGTAGCAGAATATTGCATATAAGACAAGAGAAAAATGTATGTGAGTGCTTAGATGGGGTATGAAAATCATGATTCTATTTATGGGCAGTTTTATTCATTTATTGTCAAAGTTTCTGACAATCTAGTGTATACTACACACATTTCACAAGAATAGCAAGTCAAGATGTATGCTTTTGACATTCTCGAGGAATAGATAGACTGGTTAACAGGCAATTAAATACACCAGGCCATGTTCTCTAATAGGAATAGTTATTGATTATTTGGAAGGGTCATAAGAAACTTTGTATAAATGAGGCAGGAAAAAAGATCATCTAATTAAGAATAGAAGTATAAGTGAATAATTAGAGCATCTTGATCTGTTTTCTGTTGCTCTCACAGAATACCTGAGACTAGATAATGTATAAAGAAAAGAAGTTTACTTTGCTCATGGTTTTGGAGCTGTGAAGTCCAACAGCATGGTGGCAGCTTTTGGTGAGGGCTTTTGTACCACATTATAATGAGGCAGAATAGCAGAAAAGGAAGTGGAAGTTGCAAAAGGGGCAAAACAGACGGGTGACCTTACTTTATAATAAGCTACTTTTTCAGTAGCTGATTCAGTCTCATGAGAGCAAGAGCAAGGTCTCAGTCACTCCCATGAGAATTAGCCAAGTGCTGCCAGAGCAGCATTAATTTCTCTGACTGACTTACCTCTTAAAGGCCCAATCTCCCAACACTGCCACATTTGGAACTGAAATTCCAACCCATGAATTCTGGGGGACTCACTCAAAGTACAGCAAACAGCAAGCTCAGCTCCCCATCCCAGTATTAGCATATTGAAGGTAGATGGTTTTAGAAAGACTGTCCAGTGTTTCCTAAAGTCCAGTTGATGGTGGTGGCTGCTGCCATCATAATGGCTGCGGCAGGGAGGAGGGGCTGGGGCCGCACACTTCATGGAGCCAATGAGAGCCCCGCCCTTTCAGAGTTGGGGCCGGAGCTTCCCTAGGGACAAGACCTGGGTGTCTCTGCAGTCTGTACCCTCGGGGGCCCCAGGAAGGACCCCCTTCCCCACACCCTGCAGGCTCAGGGGGGTCTGCTGCCGCTGACTGGCCTCTCTCTGCTCCAGGTGACTGCTTTGATCTTTCAGAGGGGGTTGGGGCCTAGCCCCAGGGGCTATAAATGGCAGCGGGAGGCAGATTGATTCCTAGGTGCAGGGGGGTGGGCCCCCAGTAAGGCCCCATCTTCAGGTTAAGGAGGGTCTGAAGGCTGGGGGATGGGCTGACAGTCCTGCAGACAACGATAGTGACTTATGATGCCTCTTCCTGACTGCCCATGACCACCCATGGAGCAATTGGCACACACTTCATCCTCTCTGAGGTCCGTAAAAACCCTGGGCTCAGTCAGAGCATGGCAGAGAACAGCCAGAGGACGTTAAGGGTGGAGAGAGCACCCTCTCTGTTGAGAGCTGCAGAGAAGCCCTGCTGGCAGAGCGGAGCTACTCTCTCCAGGCCTCCTGTCCCTGAGAGCTGCACACCTCAGAGTGACCAGTTGCAGAAAGGAGTTACCCACTTCAGGGCCTCCTCTCTGCTGAGAATGGAACACCTGATGGATGACCTGCCTACAGAGAGAGCTACCCACTGTGGGTCTCCTCTTAGTTGTTGTAACACTCAATAAAGCTCATCTTCATCTTGTTCATCCTTCACTTGTCTGCCTACCTCATTCTTCCTGGATGCAAGACAAGAACTTGGACAAAGGCACTGTGGCCATAGAGGTTTCCAGCCAGAACATCAACACCCCAAAGATCCCATAACACAGTCATTATCAGACCACCTTCTCCAATATGGTCATGTCCTATACCAACTGTGCCATTACTTGATTTTCTTTACTCTAATTTACTCTTTTGTTCAAATAACTTTATATCAAAAGGAAAGGTTTCTGTTAGTAGTGTAATGTCAGCTACATAGAAAGTAACCATATAAAAGATGCAATGAAAACACGACAATTATTTAGGTATGGTTGTCTGAAAAAGTTTGAGCACAGTAAGATATGAAAGCATTCAAGAATATTAAAGATGGGTAGCACTAAACTGAGAATTTCTCTTGGACAGAAGGACAGAAAGAAAATTGAGATTATATTTTTTATTTGATTTGAGTTTTATGTGCCACAAACTAAATCTATTCCCTATGTCTGTGAAAACCATATGCCACACATGCCTTCTGCACTTTGGGAAAGGCTGGGCTGTATGCAACAAATAGAAAGAAGGAGTAAGGGGAATACTAGAGCTAAAAGCAGGAGAAGGTGTGAGAAAGTTCTTTTTTCTTTCAGTAAAAATGTATTATTGAAAAAACAAAAGACAACCTCAGTGTGTCAGGATCTATCTAATTATTATTAATTTTCATGTTACGTTATAACCCTTCCACTCTTAGATCCGATGTTGTTATATTAATATTAAAGTCCAGCTCCATGTAAATCCCAGACAGTAGCTTTACCTTCTTAAGAGGTTTACATATGAGAAATACTCTGCTGAGTATAACTGAGTTTAGTGGATATACTTTTACCAGGATCTCTTTCAATAAAGAATGAATTAATAAAAGTGATGTTATGGGAGCAAACTGGAATCTCTAATTTATAACAAGTGAGTCTCAATCACAGACTTGTAGTCTTTCATTGTTTTCAGTAACACATCAGTTGGGATTCACCTCCCAAATGACTAAAAAGAAGTGTGTCCCTGCTGGGAGATGTGTGGGAGAACTGCAGCTTCCATGGCACAAAGCAAATCTATTTTTGTTTTCTTACTGATTTATAAGGGTTTAGGGATCACTATCATTTTCCCTGATTTTTCTCTTTTCCAGTTTAAATACCCTCAGATATGTCAATACGTGATTTGAAATTGGTTTTCATTACCCTTCTTACTCGGGTTGCCCTCATCTGAGTGGACCTCGTTTTCCTGGTATCTCTCATTGTGTGTAGTCTCAAGGATAAATCCTAGTACTACAGCTATGCTATGTCCAGTGAAGAATATGGAATAGCTTCTCCTTCTTGTGAGTTCCACTCTCTGCTTCAGTTTCTGCTGATTCAGGTTCATTGTGATTGTTTTAACTGCTGGCTACTGTGGTTAAGATTCATTGTGATTACTTTATCTGCTACATTTTATTATTGGCTTTTTTATATAGAATTCATGTTCAATGAAAACCTCAAATCTTTTATTTTCCATGTGAATTGCTTATTATTATTTTTAAATATATGCATAATCTTGGCTTTGTCTCTGCTGGAATTTCCAAACAAGGAAATTGTCTGGGTTGAAATCTAGTTCTTATATTAACTAGCTGTTTGACCTTAGATAAATAGCTTCTCCATACTTTTTCTTCCTTACTTTTAAAGTAGTGAAAATAATAGTGCCTACTTTGTAGGATTGTTTTGAGAATGTGAATTAATATATGTAGCACAATTAGAACAGAACCTGGCATATGACAATGTCGTATAAGTGTGACATTATTTTGGTATGAGACCTGGGTGTTCGTCTTCCCCTAACTTCAATAGAATACTTCATGGAGCATCTTATAAGTTAATCTCTCCTTTTAGTATGCCAGGAAAGCAACATGAATAAAACAGGTAATTAAAAAGTAGTATTTCTAAAATTCAAATTCATGTATATTTATTACTTATAAGCTTATTTCCCTTTTTTCATCCTATCTACCATTAAAAGTAAGTTTTCAGGTTTTGGTCTTCCAGAGAAAAAGGAAAATATAACAAGGCAAAAGTCACTGCAAGACAGTAGGAGAAAAAGAAAAGCTGGTTCTTCTAGTCTGGTGATTTGTGGGGAGGAGAAGGAAGAGTGAGTGAAAGAAAGATCTCTTGACCTCCCTCACCGAGGGGAAGAGACATCATAAACAAAGAAAGATAAAAGGCACAGAGCTTTGATGAGTTCTTCTTTTATAGTCTGTACAGAAGTTCTGTGTTGTACGGCTCCTCTCCAACATGGAGAAGTGAAATTGAAGAACGATGGTATAAGCTAAGCCCAAGTTAACATTTCAGAGCTGCATGACCCTGAGCTCCTGAGTGGAAAGGGCCTGACAAGTGTGTAGGGGGGTAATTGAGCAGAGGATGATAAGACAATTGATGGACTGGTTGGAAAACTTAACAGGGAGAAGTGCTCTGACAGCAGTGATGTGGCTCCATAACTGAGGGCAACAGAGCAGCACTGACATCGGGGATAGTCTGCTTGTCACAGTCTGCTCTCTGGAGGCATCCACAGAACCAGATAACTGAGGTGAGGCTAAGACCTCTGGCCATGCCAAACAAATGGACCACAGGAGCCTCTGAGGCAGACAGCAGCAATATCTATCAGTAGGAAACCCAGAGACTGGACCAGAAGTACATCTCAAAAGGCATTGCATAGCACTCACCCAGAAACCAGCTGCCCTGCTGAGGAAAGCACACCAAAAAGAGACAGAAGCCAGGTAGAACAGCTCTACCAATACAAAAAGGCTAAAAACTTTCTCCTCCTTTCAGCTGCCATCTTGGTAAGGAGGCAATAGCAAAAAGAATGTCTTCAAGAAATATTTACAGCACAGAGACTGACCTATATAGAAAGAAGAGGGATATATTCACAATTAGTAGGTTAGGTCAACCTCTATACCTCTGTTGGGTGAGGATACTTGAGGAAGATGATCATAGAAAAATAAAGATGTGTCCATTCATTCATTTATTCACTCTTTAGCCTTTGTATAATAGTTTGGTAAATTTGAAATGCTCTGGTGCAGGCTTGTATGTAGCCTTTGGAATATACATATATATATTGCAGATAAAAATAGCAGTACCCTTTTACATTTCTCTGAGGATATCCAGATAGTTTTGTCTATTAGCCACTAATTGGAAAACAAGCCTGCTCTAAGATAAGAGTCAGTGAAGCCTTGTGAAGGGAAGCTAAGATAAAGGTGCTTGGTGTGCTGCCTTGCATTGCATGAATTGGATTTTCACCTCTTTAGAGAAGAGGAGAGGCAAAGTAAGGTGGCAGTTCACAAAGAAGACCTAAAAATTGGGGTTCTTTGCTCAGCAAATAAGAGTGGAGTAGATTCTGAAGAACCAAGGTAAGTTGGGAATGGAGACGAGGGTGTGTTTGACATCAGAAACCAAGACCGGTGACCCCCATACAGCAGGAAGTAGGGTCCACAGGGCTGGACTGGTAGGAGACTACAGAACACAAGGAACCATTTGGTTCTCTGGGTGCCTGGTGTGAGCCTGGGATATGGAAATGTACCAGAAAGAATGCTTTTTTTTAGGGATATTTTGAATTTTGTGAGTAATCTACAAAATTTAATATTTGTACATTCTATTCTATTGATTAAACCCCCATGATAAACTTGTGGTTCGTGTGCTTGCAAGCAGAGAGCTCCAAGATAACCTGGCAGATTTTGTTTTCCCAGCTCAACTTGGTCATGCAAATTGAAATGTAAAAATCTCTTTTGAAAAGCAACACATTTAAAATGTCCATACCCTTAGAAAATAGTTTCAATTCAAAATATTAAACCGTTGATATGTCATTACCACTGAGCAGCCCAAACGAATCCTGACAGATGCACCCTTTGAATCCATAAGAGCTAAATATTAGACTGCCTAGGACCCATGAGTCTACTTTTTGAAATCTACCTTAGGATTACAATACAAATTGAGATGAAAGATGATAATATCTAGGTTATAACAGTATTAATAATACAGAAAGTGGAAACAATCTATTAGGTCATATATACATATCCACTATTTACATATACATACTTTATATATTTGCATGTTAATATTTGTGTGTATACATACATATGTATGTATATGTACATTTATGCATATTTGAAAATGTATATCCATTTTCACATACAGGCATATAACATCTATATGTATGTATGTGGTATTTTTGTGTGTATCTATATCCATCTCTATGTTGCATGTATGGGCACATAGATAGAGGCCAGAAAAAAAGACATCAAAATGTTAATAATAAACTGGAATTATGACTAATTTTTGTTTCTGCTATACTTGTCTTTTTAAAATCTAAATTAAAATATTAAGCAAGCAATAACTTTATAATATAAACAGTAACAACAAAGGTGATTTCTTAAACACAGCATATCATGGTAGAGGCTTTTTTCAATTCACAGCTGTATCAACAGTGTAAATGTAAGAAACAAATACACCAGCAAACTCAGGTCCAAAACTGAACCATTCATAGTGAGCAGCAGAGCCTGGAATATGTCTCAACCTTTTACCTCCTAACCCAAAGCACATCATTGTGTTGCTAAAGTCAAGACATTATGAATATCAAGGAGTGAAGCAGTGAGGTCTAGGAGCCATAAATAGAAAGGGAAAAGAGAACAATTACCGAGAGCTCTGACTGTGTGCTCTCACCGCATTGCACAGGGGAGTTCCCATTTGCCAACTGTTCTATCCTCACAAGCACCTGGGAAACAGATATTTTCCATAAGAGGGCCCTGGTGCTCAGAGTCGAGCAATAAAGTGTCCAAGGTCATGCAGCACAGTAACTGACAGAGATTTTTCTTTTCTTTTTTGAGGCAGAGTCTCGCTCTGTTGCCCAGGCTGGAGTGCAGTAGCGTGATCTTGGCTCACCTCAACCTCTGCCTCCTGGGTTGGAGCGATTCTCCTGCCTCAGCCTCCCGAGGCAGGAGGACTGCAGTCTGTAGTCTGGGACTACAGACGTGCGCCACAATGCCTGGATAATTTTTGTATTTTTAGTGGAGACGGGGTTTCACTATGTTGTCCAGGCTGGTCGAACTCCTTGACCATCGTGATCCGCCCGCCTCGGCCTGCCAAAGCATTGATACTACCAGCGTAAGCCACCGTGTCCCGGCGAGATTTTTCTTTTGTTCCATTTAACTTGGGACCATAAAGGAGAGGGAATAGTAGATATGCTTCTTGTTTTGGTGCAATGGGAGAGAATTTACACCAATTGTGTGCATTAGCTTTTCTTCTCTTTTAACATCCTTTGAATCATTCCTCTGATTCCAAAACTCTGTTCTGTCTAAAAAAAAAAATAGAATATTATGCATTGATATTCTAACACATTTATGTATGAATTTTTACTTATCTGAGAATGAATAAAATAAAATGCATTTATTTTAGAAAGTAATTTTCTGTGCTTGGCATGTGACTTATCGAGTCCAGTTAAATTTTGACTGAGACATACATGTGAAATAAATGTATATCTTTTAAAATCAGTTTTCCTCTTGGTCTGATTATTTATTAAATATCTAATGGTTAACAACTTGGATACTCAAAAGATTCACTTATTTTAACCTCTAAAATGTATCTGGCTGTATTTTAGTTTGAATACTTTGTTTTTTCTAATGGCATTTCCCTAATATCAACGCTGAACTAAAAGCAAAGATAGCAAAGGGGTAAGAACTCAGCATAGCAGGAACTAAGAAGATCAGTGTAATCAGCAAATTAGGGCTATGTACAAATCATGCAATTGACATCTTGGGAGCAGCAAGGGCCACACCATGTGGAGAAGAGAACACTCAACGTTGATCACTTTGATTAGCATTAACATTGATCGCTTAATTCAGTTACCTCCAGGATGTTTCATGTTGCTAATAAATAAAAGATGACACTCTTCAAGAATGATGGCTTCTATAGTACTGTGGCCAGAGACGGCTGAAATGTGGGGTGGAGGTGTTATTTATTTCACCTGCATTTTTGTTGTTGTTGTTACTGCTGCTATGGCTAGGAAACCCAGATAGAGCTGTTTCTCAAAAAAGGGAAGCAAAACTGTTTCTGAAGTTCTCAGGGAGATTTATGCAGCAACTAGCTTCACCTTCAGACCCAACTCCTCTTTTCCTGGGCTTGCTTCTCCTATTTGACTGGGCTCCTCCAGCAAAGCAATGTCCTGATTTTTGCCTGTTTAATTCTAGGTCATCTTGGACAGGGTTTCATACTCCATGCCTTTGGAGTATGAAATACTTCCTCCTCCTCATATTAAATGCAACCCTCATCCACAGTACTTCATAGGTTCTAATTGCTTGTTATACACAGTATATGCCAGAATCTCTTTTTCTCCCTTTGTCTCTTTCTTTCTCTCTCCATAAGGTTCAAAGCCCTTAAATGTTTCCAAGTTCCTACATCACAAGGTCAAATTGTCTGCCGCCTTAAACCTTTGTCTCTTTATACTACACCTTACTATTCTAACTCCTTTACTTTCTCATTTTCATGAACTAGCTAGCATTACAGTGATCATAGTTGATAAACATTACAAAGAAGCACAAAATCTCAATACTAAAAGTCAATTTCCAGCAGGTTAATCTGACAGCAATCCAGTGAGTAAACAGAACTTTCAGAATCCATACCAAGGTAACCGGGTGTGGTGGCTCGCACCTGTAATCCCAGCTCTTTGGGAAGTCGAGTGGGATGGATCACTTGAGGTCAGGAGTTTGAGACCAGCCAGGCCAACATGGGGAAACCCCATCTCTACTAAAAATACAAAAGTTAGCCAGGTGTGATGGTGGGCGCCTGTAATCTCAGCTACTCGCGAGGCTGAGGTGGGGGAATCACCTGAACCCGGGAGGCAGATGTTTCAGTGAGCCGAGATTGTGCCACTGCACTCCAGCCTGAGCAACAGAGTGAGACTCTGTCTAGAAAAATTCAGGTTCCTTGGATACCCTAGTGATGAGGAGCTCATCTACTTCCATCTTTCTATTGTCTTTTAAATTAGCTTTTTGTAGCAAGTTGAAATTTATTCCCAGAAACTTCTACTTTTTGATTCTAGTTCTGGGTATGAAGTCAAATTATAATAATATTAACTAACATATACATTGCTTACCTAAGTCTGTGTTTTCTCCAAATACTTTAAGCACATAAACATATCAAGGTAGTCTATTGAAAGGTTGAAATCAGCTCATTTTAAGATGGAGAATCTGAGGCTACTGAGCTCATCAGCTCATTTTAAGATGGAAATCAGCTCATTTTAAGATGGAGAATCTGAGGCCACTGAGAAGTAGCGAGCTAAATTTACAACTGATTATATCTCCTTAGCTGACACACTTAGCCAAAAATCACCACTGTCTTGTGGCCACTTTTAATGTGCTAGACCTAAACCAGAAACCTACTTTTTAAAAAACTTTTAAGTTTGGGGTACACATACAGGTTTGTTATGTAGGTAAACTTGTGTCATGGGGATTTGTTGTACAGATTATTTTGTCACCCAGGTATTAAGCCGAGTAACCATTTTTTTTTCCTGATCCTCTCTCTCCTCCCATACTTTACCCTCTGATAGTCCCCAATGTCTGCTGTTCCCCTTTTTATGTCCACATGTTCTTATCATTTAGCTCCCACTTATAAATGGGTACATGCAGTATTTGTTTACTTTGCAAAGAATACTGGCCTCCGGCTCCATCCATGTTTCTGCAAAGAACATGACTTGTTTTTCATGGCTGCATAGTGTATATGTACCACATTTTCTTTACCTGCTCTACCATTGATGGACATTTAGGTTGATTCCATGTCTTTGCTATTGTGAACAGTGCTGCAATTAACATATGCATGCCTATGTCTGTATGACAGAAAAATTTATATTCTTTAGGTATATACCCAGTAATGGGAGTGCTGGGTCAAATGGTACTTCTCTTATTAGGCCTTTGAGGAACCATTTTCCACAATGGTTGAATTAATTTACACTCCTACCAACAGTGTAGAAGCATTCCTTTTTCTCTGCAACCTTGCCAGCATCTGTTATTTTTTTGACTTTTTAATAATCGCCATTCTGACTGATGTTAGATGGTATCTCATTGTGGATTTGATTTACATTTCTCTAATGATCGGTGATACTGAGTTTTTTTTTCCTTATGCTTGTTGGCCACATGTATGTCTTCTTTTGAAAAGTGTCTGTTCATATCCTTTGCCCACTATTTAATGGGTTGCCTAATTTTTTTTAAATAAATTTGTTTAAATTCCTTATAGTTGCTGGATATTAGACCTTTGTCAGATGCAATTTGCAAAAAAATTCTCTCATTCTACAGATTGTCTGTTTACTCTGTTGCCAGTTTCTATTGCTATGCAGAACATCTTCAGTTTAATCAGACCCCATTTGTCAATTCTTGCTTTTGTTACAATTACTTTTGACATCTTTTTCATGAAATCTTTGCCTGTTCCTATGTCCAGAATGCTATTATCTTCCAGGATTTTTATGGGTTTGGATTTTACATTTAAGTCTTTAATCCATCTTTAGTTAATTTTTGTATATGGTGTAATGAAGGGGTCTGGCTTTAATATTCTGCATATGGCTAGTCAGTTATTCTAGCAAATTTATTGAATAGGGAATCCTTTCTCCATTGCTTGTTTTTATCACCTTTGTTGAAGATAAGATGGTTGTAGGTGTGTGGTCTTATTTCTAGGTTCTCTACCATGTTCCATTTGTCTCTGTGTCTGTTTTGCTATCAGTACTATGCTGTTTTGTTAACTGTAGCCTTGTATTAGAGTTTGAAGTTGAGCAGAGATTTTGAATTTTATCCTAAGGTGGTTTTTTGTTTGTTTGTTTGTTTCATCTATTGCGATGATCACAAGTTTTCTTTTTAGTTCTGTTCATGTGTTGAATCACATGTATTGATTTTCACATATGTTGAACCAACCTTGCATGCCAGGGATAAAATATACTTACATGATGATGGTGGACAAACTTTTTGGTGTGCTGCTGGATTCAGTTTGTTAATATTTTGTTGATAAATTTGTGTCTATGTTTGTCAAGGATATTGGCTTAAAGTGTGCTTTTTTGTTGTCTTTGCCAGGTTTTGATATCAGTATGATGCTGGTTTCATAGAATTATTAAGGGATGAATCCTTTCTCAATTTTTTCGGAGTAATTTCAGTAGGAGTGATACCAACTCTTCTTTATACATGTGATAGAATTAGACTGAATCCATCTGTTTGTGGACTTTTTCTGGTTGGTTGGTTTTTTGCTACTGATTCATATTAGGAACTCATTATTGGTCTGTCCAGGGATTCAATTTCTCCTTGGTTTAATCTTGAAAGGTTATATATTTCCAGGAATTTTTTCCATTTCCTCTGTGTTTTCTAGTTTATATGCATAGAGGTATGCATGGTAGTCTTTAAGGGAGAGTTTTTTGTATTTCTGTGGGATCACTGGTAATGTCCCCTTTGTCATTTCTAATTTTGTGTTTAGATCTCTCTTTCCTTTATTAGTCTAGCTAGCAGTCCACCAATCTTATTTACACCTTCCAAAAACTACTGGATTCATTGATTTTTTAAAATTTCAATAGTTTTTAGGGAGAAAGTCGTGTTTGGTTGCATAGAAAAGTTATTTAGTAGTGATTTCTGAGATTTTGGTGGACCCATCACCTGAGCAGTGTACACTGTACCCAATGTGTAGCCTATTATCCCTCAACCCCTTTCACCCTTCCCCCTGAGTCCCCAAAGTCCATTATATTATTCTTATGCCTTTGAGTTCTCATAGCTTGGCTACAACTTGTAAGTGAGAATATATGACATTTAGTTTTCCATTCCTGAGTTACTTCACTTAGAATAATGGTCTACAAATCCATCCAGGTTGATGCAAATGTCACTATTTCATTTTTTTTTAAATGATTGAGTAGTATTCTATGATATACATCACATTTTCCTTGTCCACTGATTGGTTGATGGGCATTTAGGAAGGTTTCACATTTTTGCAATTGTGGATTGTGCTGCTATAAACATGCATGTGCAAGTGTCTTTTCATATAATGACCTCTTTTCCTCTGGGTAGATACCCAGTTGTGGGATGGCTGGGTAAAATGGTAAATCTACTTTTAGTTATTTAAGGAATCTTCATACTGTTTTCTATAGTGGTTGTATTCGTTTACATTCCCACCAGCAGTGTAAAAGTGTTCCCTTTCACCACATCCATGCCAGCATGTGTTATTTTTTGATTTTTAAAATTATGACCATTCTTCCAGGAGTAAAGTGGTGTCTCATTGTGGTTTTGATTTGCATTTCCCTGTTAAATAGTGATGTTGAGCACTGTTTCATATGCTTGTTGGCCATTTGGATATCTTATTTTGAGAATTGTCTATTCATGTCCTTTGCCCACTTTTTGATGGGATTATTTATTTTTTTGCTTGCTGATTTCTTTGAGTTCCTAGTAGATTCTGGATATTAGTCCTTTGTGGAATGCATAGTTTGTGAAGATTTTCTCCCATTCTATGAGTTGTCTGTTTACTTTGCTGATTATTTCTTTTGCTATGCAGAAGTGTTTTAGTTTAATTAGGTTTATCTACTTATCTTTGTTTTTGTTGCATTTGCTTTTAGGTTCTTGTTCATGAACTCTTTGCCTAAGCTAATGTCTAGAAGAGTTTTTTCCAATGTTATCTTCTAGAGTTTTTATGGTTTTAAGTCTTAGATTTAAGTCTTTGATAGATCTTAAGTTGATTTTTCTATAAGAGATGAAGATCCAGCTTCATTCTTCTAAATGTGGCTTGTCATTTATCCCATCACCATTTATTGAATAGGGTGTCATTTCCCCACTGTATGTTTTCATTTGCTTTGTCAAAGATCAGTTAACTGTAACAATTTGGCTTTATTTCTCTCATCTGTTCCATTGGTCTTCATGGCCATTTTTATACTAGTACCATGCTGTTTTGGTAACTATAGCTTTGTAGTATAGTTTGAAGTCAGGAAATGTGATACCCTGAGATTTGTTTTTCTCTGCTTAGTATTGCTTTGGCTATGTGGGCTCTATTTTGGTTGCATATGAATTTTAATCTTTCTCTGGTTCTGTGAAGAACGATGATGAAATTTTGGTGGGAATTGCATTGAATTTGTAGATTGCTTTTGGCAGTATGGTTGTTTTTACAATATTGATTATACCCATCTATAAGCATGGGATGTGCTTCCATTTGTTTGTGTCATCTATGATTTCTTTCAGTAATGTTTTGCAGTTTTCCTTGTGGAGATATTTTACCTCCTTGGTTAGGTTAGGTATATTTCAAAGTATTTTATTATTATTACTATTATTATTATTATTTGGAGCTGTTGTAAAGTGAGTTGAGTTTGTTTGTTTGTTTGTTTGTTTATTTTGACTGAGTCTTGCTCCGTCATGCAGGCTAGAGTGTAGTGACATGATCTCAGCTCACTATAACCTCAACCTCATGGGTTCAAGCAATTTTCCTGCGTCAGCCTTCTGAGTAGCTGGGATTACAGGTCCCTACCACCATGCCCAGCTAATTTTTGTATTTTTAGTAGAGATGGGGTTTTGCCATGTTGGCCAGGCTGATCTTGAACTCCTGGCCTCAGGTGATCTGCCTGCCTTGGCCTCCCTAAGTGCTGAGGTTACAGGCATGAGCCGCCACACCCTGCAGAGGTTGACTTCTTGATTTGATTCTCAGCTAGGTCATTGCTGATGTATAGCAGTGCTACTGATTTATGTACATTGATTTTGTATCCTCAAACGTGAGTGAATTTATTTATCAGATCTGGAAGTTTTTTTGGCTAAGTCTTTAAGATTTTCTGGGTATGCAATTATATAATCAGGCAACAGTGACAATTTGACTTCCTCTTTACTGATTTAGACGCCCCTTATTTCTTTCTCTGGTCTGATTGCTCTGGCTAGGACTTCCAGTACAATGTTGAATAGTGTGGTGAAAGTGGGTATCCTTGTCTTGTTTCAGTTTTCGGGGGGAATGCTTTCCACTTTTCCCTGTTTGGTATACACAAAATTAAGTTATAGTGTGTATTAAAGGCTGCAGATACTGGGATATGCTTGTATCTCCACCAAATAAACAGGCATTTTTATAATCCATTGGTAAGACCAAGTTTCAGGCCTGGGAGAAGAGTCAGGAAACCGGTGTGTGGAACTGGTACACTATCCTAGGTGGTAAGTGAAATAAACTTGTTCACTACTGTATTAGTTGATTCTCATTCTGCTAATAAAGACATACTCGAGGCTGGGTAATTTATAAAGGAAAGCTGTTTAATTGACTCACAGTTCAGCATGGCTTCAGAGGCCTCAGGAAACTTATAATCGTGGTGGAAAGGGAAGCAAACACATCCTTCATCACATGGCAGCAGCAAGGAAGACTGCCAAGCAAAAGGGGGAAAAGCCCCTTATAAAACCATTAGATCTCATGAAAACTACTCACTGCCATCAAATCAGAATGAGGGTAACCAACCCTATGATTAAATTATCTCCCACCGGTTCCCTTCCATGGCATGTGGGGATTATGAGAACTATAATTCAAGATGAGATTTGGGTGGGGACATAGCCAAACTATATCAACTACCTACTCACTGTATCCTCTGTCACTCTCTTAGTCCCAAGTATTCATGAATGAAAATAATCAACCTTTGGAGACTCCAAATGATAATCTTCAGGCCAAACTAAATGAAGTTAAAAGGCATTTCGGTAGCTTCCAAAATTGTATAAATTACAAATAGGCAGAGGGATACTGAAAATTAATTGGCTAATTTGCCAAAAACAATAACCTGGTTAGAAATTTCCATGTGCTTGACAGAGAGGTAGTGGATCTTTACCCACAGTTATATGTGATCTGGAATATCCTTGCATACAAACACATGCCAATTAAAATGGGTTAAGTCTTTTAGAGGCATGTTGTTGTTACATTCCTCCAAGAATGGCATTTAACTGTCAACTCACTTAATTCCCTCAGAGGTCTGAAATGACTTCCTTACATTTGATAATGGACTTAGAAGTTCTTTTGTGTCCTTAGAATCTCAGGTGATGCCATTAATGCTGCATAAAACATCACAAAATACCAGGAGATCAAACCAAGTAGCAATTACCGAAAACATTTTTCTGATATCTCCCCAGATTTTCCTTTAGGGAGTGCTAACTCAGTAAGTGTTCACTATACATAAACAAAGCACAGGCTATAACTCTGCAAAGAACTTACGGTCTTTTCTAAAGTGTTTTCCCTTGTTTGATAAAATAGTCTTTGGGGGAAACTCTAATGGACAAAAGCTAGAGATCCAAAGAAAGGAAACCTGATCCATTTGAAAGTGAATAGGGGGCTGCAGAGAGAAGTAAAAAAATATGCTGCTGCTCACTGAGAAAGTGCTGACTTCCTCTAGTAGGCCATCTTATAGGTCCACCTTATACCACATAATAGTGTAATTAAAAAGCGCTGATGTTGGGTACCAGGAAGAATCTGCCCTCTTCAACCCTTGTTGAAACAGCAATGAATCTAACTTCAGTGGGAGTCACTGCAGCATTGCAATTTTACCAATAGCTCAGGATACAATCAAACCTCATTAACTCAGACCTCACTAATTCTGAATTTACAGGAATTCAGATATGGCTTAAGAATTGATTCTTGCTGAACTAAAAAGCTCCAGATAATTTCTTCTTTTGTGAATATCAGGGTGTTATTCACAAGACCAACAGAGTCAAACTTCGTAGTGGTTGTATCAACAAAGGGCTTGCTATTCAAAGTTCTGCTGCAGTGTTTGAATCCTAATTTCCCACAGAAACTTATTACTATGAGAACTAGAAACGTTAGTCAGGCCCAGTTATTTCAAGCACAAAAATCAGTGTTATTGAAAGAATAGAGCCGAATACATCACAAAGTAAATTTAGTGTTTGAGTTTAGACGCTGAGATTATGGATAATTTTAGATTCTACATTTCTTTACTTTCCAATTTAGGGAAAAAAAGCAATCATTTTATAAAGACTAAAATCAAGAAAATTTTTTGGATTTGGAAAATAGGAGACATATACAAATATTTCTAATTTAGTAATGTGAGCTTCTCCTGCCTAACATCAATAAAAATACTCATTTCATCATAGTTTTATAATTTAAAAAATTAAGATAAAAATTACATTTATTAGTTGTGTGTGTGTCTGTATGTGTATGTATATATATATATAAAAAATAAACTAGTCTATTATGTACGTTTTCTTTATAAAAAGTGGCCAACAGTACATGACCTGACTTGAGGAAGTTTATAATCTTTCAGAGTAAAATAGGTACTAAAAAGGCAGTATTAACTTTTCCCAGGAAAGTGACTAGCTGATTTTCTTTTTCAGTATACTTAATTATTACCCAGTAGCTACCATCACCTTGATCCCTCACTCTGCTGTCAATTAGAAAGCCAAATATTTCCCATTTAATTTCCTATGTGAGTCATTTACAAGGGCAGGTTGAGAACTTCTTCACTCAACCCCACCCTATAATAGCTACACAGGTTTTGCATCTAGATTCTCTGGGTACGGTTCAATGGAGCTGAATGATAGAGTATTTTACTTGCTGTGAATGTAGATGAACGTTCATAACAATTTCAGCATGAACAGGTCTAAATGATATGCAGTCTATCTAGTACAAGGGGTATTAAAATGGGAAAGTTTGAAGAAAAGAGAGAACTCTTTCCTTCTCTTCTTCCTCTTTCTCTATGATAGCCTCTATGAACACGGTAGGTTTATTTCGAGGTACTATAGCCTGTATCAGTGTTTTTTTGACATGTGATCTGTGGACAACAATTGGTCCACACTGTTTGTTACTAGCACACAAAGGGAAAGTGTCTAGAAACATTATAGCAATTTGCCATTGCTGTAATACTGAAGCCCATGATCAATGGACTTGGCCCATTTTAATGGTTACCAATTTGTTTTAATGCTGTTTATCGCGTGTGATGGCTTGGGTGTAGTGTGAACTGCAAGTCAATATTGGAGCAAGAATTGGAAGAAAAAATTAGCCTTCACTACTGTGTGAGTACTGGCCCACATAAAAGGATGATATGCATGAAAGTGCAACTTCAGGTAGTATCTGAGTATGCTGTCCATAATAAGAGTGAATATAGACAATCAACTACAAACTAGATTATAAGCACCATGGAGGACAAGGGGGTTGTCTGATTTATTCACCAATGTATGTCTGGAAACGAACACAGTGTTGGGTGTGCCTTAGACACTCAGTAAGTCCTTGCTGACTAACTGCATAAATAAGTGACAGTACAGTTGGTGATTACACAATTTTGGCTCCTTAGATTAGGGCACACACTTGAAAATAACTAAAAATTAAAAAACATGGCTGGGCACGGTGGCTCATGCCTGTAATCCCAGCAGGTTGGGAGTCTAAGGCGGGTGAATCACGAAGGTCAGGAGATGGAGACCATCCTGGCTAACACAGTGAAACCCCGTCTCTACTAAAAATACAAAAAAGTCAGCCGGGCATTGTGGCAGGCGCCTTTAGTCCCAGCTACTCGGGAAGCTGAGGCAGGAGAATGGTGGGAAGGCGGAGCTTGCAGTGAGCCGAGATCACACCACTGCACTCCAGCCTGGGCGACAGAGCGAGACTCCGTCTCAAAAAAAAACAAAAAACAAACAAAAAAAAACATACAAAGCTTAACAAAGACAACACAAAGAAGCAAAGCATTGAAATTCAATTGTGAATGTTAGTGTTGACCACCTAGAACCTGACTGTATACAAAGTTCCCAAGATTGTACTAGCAAAATTGAGAAGTGTTTTATGCTTTTTTTGGTAAGCCTACCCCACCTCCTCAGCATCTTCTTAAAGAACTCTGTACTTGCCCAATTATAGTCCATACTACCACAGAGGCAGGTACTACTATCTTGAAGAATTGTGCACTACACTATAAACTGCATGACAGTTGTCTCAGCTCCTTGTACAGTTGAGTATGCTTGAATGGGCCCAGAAACATTTAGTTGATTGAGTTAATGCTTACTATATATCATAAGCTATGCTTGGTGTTTTACATGCATAGCCCCATAATAAATCAATGAGGAAAGTAATTTTTTTTAGGCTGGTCTGGCTCTGCCCCCCAGGCTAGAGTGCAGTGGCAAGATCTCAGTTCACTGAAACCTCCACCTCCTGGGCTCAAGCCATCCTCCCACCTTAGCCTCCCAAGTAGCTGAGGCTACAAGTTATGCACCACTATGCCTGGCTAATTTTTGTATTTGTTGTAGAGACAGAGTTTTGCCATGTTGCCCAGGCTGGTCTGGAACTCCTGGGCTCAAGACATCAGCCCACCTTAGCCTCCCGAAGTGCTGGGATTACAGGCATAAGCCACTGCAGCTTGCTGGAAAGTAACTTTTTTTTTTTTTCACTTGTTTGGTGAATGAGGAAATTGAGACCTAAGACGGTTAAATAATTTGCCCCAGGTCACCTAGTTAGTAGTTAGTTAAATTACCTTTTAAATGTATTCTGTTTAACACTGGAGCTTTTATTTTTGTATCAGTCTGTTCTCATGATGTTATGAAGACATACCCAAGACAGAGTAATTTATAAAGAAAAGAGTTTAATTGACTCACAGTTCCTCATGGCTAGGAAAGCCTCAGAAAACTTAAAATCAAATCAAAGCAGAAGGTGAAACAGACACGTATTACATGGTGGCAGGTGACAGAGGTGAGTGCTGAGTGAAGGGGCAAGACCCTTATAAAACCATCAGATCTCGTGAGAACTCACTATCACGAGAACAGCATGAGGGTAACTGTCATCATAATCCAATTCCATCCCACCGGGTCCCTCCCACAACACGTGGGGGTTATGAGAACTACAATTCAAGATGAGATTTGAGTGGGGACACAGTCAAACCATATCAGTTTTCAACCACGCTATTAAATTGTTTAATGGTTTCAAAAACCTTAGCCCAACTTGTTGTGTTCCAACTAAATCTCTCTGCCAAGAAATGAGATATAAAACGCCTTTCTCTCAACAGAAGCAGAGCAGACACAGAAGCAGCTACATAAGGAAAGGAGCTGAGAACATTAGCATTATTTTGATAGAGGCTATTTGCAGGGTAAGACAATTAGCTAGCAGTTTACACTAACTGGAATGAGAACAGCATGGCATCCAAAGCAGAGGGTCAGTCATCAGTCATGGATAAAAACAGCAACAACTAAAACAAAACAGCAACAGCACCAAATACCCTGCATGATCATACACAACAAACAAGGGGAATATCCAGAGTTTCAACATTTCTTAATGAAGTGAAATTAGAGAAATAAATATCAGAGACTTGCTGTGTATAATTTGCAATATTCGGTACTTATATTTTCACTTATTTCAATTGTGTATAGTTTTAAGTCTATATCAACCACCAATCTATTGGTGGTTGGTAGAGTCTTAAAATACTTCTTGGAGTATTGTTATAAACAGCTGTACAAATACAATAAATCACAAGTTAAAACTATTTCTGTATTATCCTTACTGGTAACCACTAGATGCTTGTGCCTATTTAAATTTCAACTAAGATTAAATCAATTACAAAACTTAGTTTCTTAGTCATACTAGCCACTTTTCATGAGATCATATAGCCAAATGAGGATAGTGGCTGCCACATTTTGGACAGATAGAGTATTTCCCTCATTGCAGAAAGTTCTTTTGGATAGCACTGTTCTAGGTGCTTTTGAATAAAGTGTGCAAACCCAGTAAGCAGCGTCCTTTCTATAATGTCTTTCTCAGGCTTTTTGTATTCTGATATGCCAAAGATACTTCTGTTTAAGCTTGTTGACTTGGCGTAAGTACTAATAGTGTCCCTCTTTTACTTTGAAAAATGTTCCAATTTGGTCAGTAAATTATGGTCACCTTAATTTACCTCATGGCACACTGCTTATGATATTCACTTCCTTCCTTTCAAGTAATGAAATATGTGTTATTATAGCTGTTGGTTATTATACCTGTTGGTGCTTCTCTTTCCTGATATGTCAAATGAGGATGTAGTGGTGTCTACTTTTTAGCTTCTGTCTTGTGTTATTTTCTCTCTTTTCTTCCTGCAGTGATTCATGTATATAAAAAAATTCCTAAAAGACAGAAATTACATCCTAGGCTTTGGTACTTTTGCATTCCAGTGTGTAGTACAGTGTCTACTATATAATGTGACACTCAAAATGTGACACTTTTTAGGCACTCAAAAGCACACGGTTGCTAAGGAAAGTTCCAAGGGCCATTTTTCATCTCTCCCTGTCCCGTACAACTAAGGGTGCATCTATAAGTTACTGTCAGCCATTCAGGTGTTTTCTCCTGGTACATTGCCCCTTAAGCACATGTTAAACACTGGTTAGAACGTGTATATTGCAGCTGAAGTGCTGATACATTGTACAGTCTGTTCCTGTTGCCAAGCTCTGCTCCATTTCCTAGTCCAACCCTCCAGCTCCAAGCTCCTTAAATTCCTCCAGTCGATTGTACTTTTGCTTAAAGCTAACAGAATTTCTTCTATTATTTGCACCCAAGAACCTAAATAGTACAGCAACCTCGAAGGGAACTTTTAACTTGCAAACTCCCAATGACACTAGCTGTACTAAGCAATGCTACACATTTTTATTGCAATTTGCTCAATGCTGAGGCTCACAGAGGCATCAGATTAACTCTCCTCCAGATGTACATAATAACATCTACGTAATCATATGTTCCTCCACAAATTAAGATTGTAAGGTTAAGATTAGAGAGTTCCCATCTCCAGAAGATGATTCTTCAGATATTATCACGGCTTCTCCAGATGTTTATTAAGCATACATTCCCTTTATAATCTGCTTCCAACTGCAAGCCAGCTTCTGTCTTTGCTGATGCTCAGCTGTATTATTATGTGGGCCATGGTCAACTCTCCACTTTTTCACTATCTAATTATTGTTTATGGTTTTACTTTGGATTCTGCACTTCAATTACCTACTCTATATTGAACCAACATACTAAATTTCCCTCTATTTATTATATCTTCCATAAATTGTATTGCCCATCTAGGATAATGGGTATAGCTTGCATATTTATAACATTTCAAATAGCCTAATTTCTTGATAGCTTAAGTGTAGGGTGTGCAACTGTGGGGCTTCAATACTGCATATTGGAAAAATGATAGACTTCCCAAGTTCGCCTAGCTGTGTGTTTTTATATTAAAGTTAATTTCCCCTTTGGTAGAGACTGCTGTACAGCCGTGACTGTATCTTTGAAAAGTTGATGAAATAAAGACATACTATTCTCTTCATTTAAAGCTTATAAATATTCCTGTGTTAAAGAAAAATCAAACCAGTGGGGAAGCTAAATTTGCAGAGAAATTCCACTAGTACCTGGGGAGGTCATTTTTTCCTTCCAGGGGCAGAGAAACATCATTACAGAGACTGAGGTTATCACATCCTTCTCCCTGAACTTGAGATTTCTAAAGACAGATCTGTAACCACCAGGAAGTCCCTGGCCTGCCTATTGTATGCTGTAATCAGTTGGAACTGATTACTCAACTCTGGTCATTTTCATCTACAAACAAATTCTCAAGTTTTCCAGACAAATATGGATGGGCTGGCAAATTTAAATTTCAAATGAAAAAATATCTTCCTGTAATGAGTTCACATACCTTTTATTTAGACTTCCAAATGCCAGCATAATGTGATTAGTTTTGATGTTGTTTCTTTCCACCACTTATGAGAAATCACCTCATCAATCATATTATCAAAATTAGATATGGAAAAGACCTCGCATGTCAACAGGACCATCCCTAGTGCCAGTGCAGACTTGTTTTAGCCAGTGTGCTATACTTTTTAATATCTTCTTCAATCTAATATTAAACATCCCCTGTGATCCAGCATCTACCGTTTCCATTGTAATGACATAAATGTAAAGAATGAGAAGTAGTTTTCTTAAGAGGATATATCTATGTTTATCCTCTCTGTTTTTCAATAAAGAAAGCTCATGGTGAACACATAGAAAATAAAGATAAATTGAATATATCATAATCAATATTTTTTATCATCAATACTTATCCCTAATATTTTCATAGAATTTTCACATATACTGTGTAAGTGTTACACATTATAGTAGTTGTTACATTGGTAAACATTACTTTTTAGAAAAAATGTATTGGGTATCCTTTACCTGCCTTCAATTAGATATATGTTGATGTGTTTAGCTACGCTTTGAAAAACAGTGTATTAAGACTTGACTGAGTAGTTTCAGCTTGGCAAGGTATAAACTTGAAAGGATTTTGCTTACCTGCAATCTGTGTCTTTAAACTTGCTCTGTCAAAGTTTCTTCACACATCATTTGCTGAAAATTTGTGTAAATTTTGATTGTTAAGATTTCAGTCCACATTACAATTCTGAATTTATCTGAAAGTTGCTTATACTGGATCCAGACTCTATGGATTTGAATTCCAGAACCACCACTACTAGCTTTGGATTTTTAGTTTAGTCATTACTTGGGTTAGTCACTCAAATTCAAATGGACTCCATTTTCTCAACAATCAAATGGAGAGAATACAATAACCTACATCCTATGACTCTTATTATTTGCTATATGTTGAGCACTTGGAACATTGCCTGACATAGGGAGAGAAATATGTGTTAGCTACTATTATAATTATTAATATTATTTTAATTATTATTTTATCACTGTCTTTATCTCACACTTATCCCATGGCTCAAAGAGATCTGAGGTTGGGAAGGGCTATTATTTTTCCTCTTCATCCTATTCTAGCATCTGCCTCTTTTCAAAGCATCTTGTATTAAATGTTGGCAGGAAAAATAGGTGAGAAAGGGACCACTTTTCCAGACATGTTAGTTGCAGGAAAGAATCCTTGATCTCATTCTAGCTTGGCCTATTCCATTCATTGTGGGTGGTCTCTATCAGTGGATTGATCTCCACCTGTAGAGTATGTGTCATTTTGCTGCAACTGTGATCAACATTAATCCAGCACTCTGTTACTGTTAACCCACTTAGGGCAGTCATATCTCTCTCTATTTCTTACCAGCAATCCATGCCTCCAACACATTAGTTTAGCTTTGATCATATGGTCAGCCCAGGGTACCTGCTTCGACCTCAAAGCATTGATCACTTTGAAATCAGAAATAACTGATTTCTTTATCAAGGCCCTTTCAAGGCTGAAAGAAACGTAGATAAAGTGGGAAGCTGCTCCATCTTCTTCCTAGGCACATTACATTGTGATTTCTTTTTGTCCTATTGTCAAAAGCAAGTTTCTCATCTTCTGAAATCTCCAGAGATTGTGACCCCATGCTCTGTGCACATTTAAGCCCCTAACCTTGAGAAGGTGCAAGTCATTCTCCCCAACCACTCTTTTGCTTCCACCTTGATTGATTCTGCAGTCCATCAATCATTTAGCAAGAAACAGATGCAGCCTTTATTTCTTTCAGACAATGCCAATCTCTAAGAATTATCTTCCTAACATCATGACTTAACTTTTCAAAGGAGTGGAGGAGCACTTCCTTTCTAATCATAAACGCCACATTCTCCAGCACATTAGTCATTCTCAACTTTTTTTTTTTCCTCTCAGTCTACTTTTTTAAGCATGAAGAGGGTTGTGGGCTTTCTGTGTTTGGCAGGTAGTGATAGGGCCATTTCTAGTGACTTAAAGTAAGACCCAGCAGGAACTGTCAAAACAAGAGTTGTTGAAAGTTCTCTTTAGAAAACAGGGAGCTCAGTACCAATTTGTTTGCAGCTTTGAGCCTCAGGCACCAAATCCAGGGCAGAAGGAAAAATCCCACTTAATTTTTTGTTATATAATTATGTAGGGCACATAAATCTTAGTATGTAATCATTAAACTGTGTCATATATTTATACAGATTAATATTACATTTTAAAGACTCCTAGGTGGCTGGTCTGATAGTAGTGCTGTATCTATCCTTTATGTTTGATTATCAAAACAATTTGTAAGCTAAAGAGACTTAGTCATTTTTATAGAGAAGAGAAAGTCGAAGCTGAACAGGTTCAGTAGTTCTCAATCACGTCATGAGTAAGTAGTCAGCAGTGGTAAGAGCAGGGACGTAGATCTGAGGTGTTCACCTCCAAAGTTTGGATGTAGTATATAGCACTCCCACATGCATGAAAGCATTAATAGGAATGTTACAAGGTAATAGATTGTATATTTTGTAAAGCTAAGACTCCATAAATAGTATTTGTATTTTGAGATTCACCTGAAGAAATCAAGTCCATAGGATCAAATCCAGGTCTTTGGTTCTGCTGAGTTCTTCTGGCCTTTAGCGAACTCAACAGCAGTTGCTTCCTAAGCCTTGACAACTGAACACAAAGTATCTTTGTTCTCAGAAATCACAGTCACTATAAAAACGAACACAAGACCCAATCCCTTCCCTTCTGAAAAATAGAACTAGGAAGGAATCTTTCTTCTAATCAAGCATATCAAATCAACCGTATTGGGAGAGACAAGGGAGGAATGTTCCATTTGACAAAGTCGGGACACGCTCAGGAAATGCATTGTGGTGTAAGAGCTATGGAAATTTTTCTCATTTTTAGTAAATGTGATACTTTTTATAAATAAATTGATGCATATATACTTATGACCTATATAAACACCACATACCCTTGGGAAATTTGACAGGAAGGAAATGAAACTGCAAAGCTTTGGAAACCTGGTGATTTTCAATAAATCATAATTACACAAGTAAATTCATGAGTAAACTTTAGGTAAGCAATCAAATAGCTAATTATCTTTGTGTGTAACTAAATATTCAAAGAGATGACCACAGCCTCCAACTGAGGGTCAACCAATTGTTTGGAAGTTCTCACCAAGGTAAGACTTAATTTCATTTCTCAAGAGCCTCACTTGCTGCAATTGCTGGTGTGTTAGTGGTGCATAATCATGCAATTGCCAGCTTTATCCAAAGCAATACAAGTGCATCTTCTAAAAAACAGGATATTTAAGCTGTCGAATCACATCAAAATTACACTATTGAAATTCAGTAGAATACAAAATGAGGGTAGAGAGGGCTACTTGAAGGCCAAATCATTAGGTGAAGAGAATCCCAAAGTGGGAGGGTTTTACTTTTGTAAGGATTTAAAATAACGTATATAGTACACCCAGCATATAGCAGTTCCTCAACAAATGGTAGCTATATTATCTCATTAATTATTCTTGAATATAACCTAAGTCCTATAAATATACATCCTCATTTTAAAAGAAGTGATATGGAAGTCATTAATAATGGAGGAATTAATAATAATAATTACTAAGAGAAAAAAATGTAGTCAATAATTAATGGATCCCTTTACGGAAGGGTTCTCCTTTTTTGTTTTAATGGGCAATACAGAAACCACCCTGTGAGAGAAGCGCTGCTCTCTCCATTTTAGTGACGAGAAAGTAAGTAGGACGCCATGTCATTAAGCAACTTGCTCTAAATCACGAGCAGCAGAGCTGGAATTAAAAACTCAGATCTGTCCAGAGCCTTGACTTTATACTCCTTCTACTCTGCTACTCAGCCCCTAGAAGACGGAGCATCAGAAAAGAAATGTGGTTTAAAGGAAGGCATAGAAGTTGGAGGGAGGTAAAATGTCATGATAGTTTTTTTTAGCACTATTTCTCCACCTCTTTCCACAGGCAAGCCTAAGCAAATGTGTCTCCATTTCCCCATCTTCAAATCTCTCTGGGCATCCATACCTCCAATAACCTCTCTTAGTTAAGAGTTAATAATGCCTGTTGTGTGTAATACTGTATTGATGCTAAAAAATTGCATGACTTTTTTCCACAAATAAATTATTAATTCCTTTAATGTTAATGTTATAATAGAGACTGTCAGGGGTCAATTTGGGTAATGGAAGGGATACCCCCTTCTTCCATATCTCCAGGTAAGCGAGACAAGCTATAGCAAAAGGATGGAGGTTAGATCCTTAAGGGTACTCTTCACTTGGAATTAGTACAGTTTCCTAAATTGCTTCTAGCTTCAGAGTTTACCTCTGGTTTTGCTGAAAGAGGAGAGGAGAGGAAGAATTAGAATCTCTGTATGGAGATACCTGGACAATGCCCCCTGTAGGTGACATAGTCAGCATGAGGTGGGAAGACTTTACTGCCTTTTCATAGTAAGCACTCTATACATATTGGTTAAGTTAGTGAATAAATAAATAAACGTCTTCTCTCAGCCCTGTGCTAATCTATTAATCTCTTAATCTCTTCACAGTTAGCATTATGTTGCTTGTTGCTTTTCTCATTTCTCTCTTTGTCCAACTGTGAGCAGCTTCATGTAAGAGAATGTTGCATTTCATATCCACGATCTCTACTGCTAAGGAAGGACTGGCTGTCATACAGTACTTGCTTGATAATTGCTGAATAAATACATAAATAATCTATGTCAGATAGAAATGCTGACTCTATGGCAGACATGCACTTCCTCCCTCCCCTCTACTTTATGTCTAGCATTTTTTTCCTCAACTATCATCTCTGCTTCCAAATAGAAGACCCAGACGTAGGTGTCTCCTGTAGACCCATACTGGCAGCAATTACACAGTAGTAGAATTTCCATAGCCCTCTCCACAAGCTTCCCTTTATGGGACCACTTTGGCATCCAGATGTACTTGGCTTACAAGATTTAAATGAGTGATTCTTATTCTTATCCTCTGACTTCTTTTTTATAGATATTCACTTCTCTATATTATCACACAACCATGTAAGATTTAATTCCTTATTCCCATTTTTCTTATAATGGTTCTGTTTTCCCAACTAAACCCTTTTTAGTTATTTTCAGTACAAGAAGGGGGGTTCTGCCATAACAAACATAAAATATGTGAAATTAGCTTTGGGATCAGGCAGTGAGAAGAGACCAAAAAAAAAAAAAAAGACAAAACAGTGATAGAGTAATGGAGTGGCTATAGAAGGCTGGGAAATGGTAACCTATACTATGTAATTATTTTTAAAAAGGGTAAAACTGTTGCCTATTGTAACTTGGGAGATAAAAATAAATTTTGAGATTTGAGTCATGAGATTTTTATGAAGAGTTGCTTCTACTACTTATTGATGATAAGGTACTACAAAAAAGAAGTAAGATTTTAAAAGATCTGGCTAGTTTGCAAGCAGAATGAGGACTTTCTACACTGGAAAAATAAAAGTGTTTCTCACCTGTAGTTTTCTTTGGAGGGAAGGGATTCTCAAAGTAATATACAGCCTGGAACAGAGATTAAATTAAGGGTATAACCATAAGAAGGAATTGGAGTGGTGGTGCCTAGCCCTTTCTTTAAGATCAACAAAAGTGCTTCTAAGAATCTTAAAGGTATGGTCTTACAGAAGCATGATCCTACAGTAATGGTAAGCCAAGATAAAGTAAGACATGTCTCGAAAAACATTGTGGCATGGCTTCTGGAGTTAATATGAACTCAAATCAGATGCATTAACCACCCTCCCCCCAAATTATTCAGGGAATTATATTAGCAAAAGTGCCTTCAGTCAGATTAAAAGAACTTGAAATTACTGAAAGGCATTGGATTCTCAACTTACTACAGGCAGGCAGTAGGATGAAGAAAGCTTCTGAAGGGATTATTTCTTAATACTCTTTCAGAAGTGGCCAATGGAAAAGGGTGGCTAGTCTGAAGAGCACGGTCAAAAGTCATAGAGAACAATAAACTGGGGAACTGTATCAGAAAAACATATCCAGGTTTGAGATGGACCACAAAGTTCTGGACTCCAAGCCTGATGCCATGTTCATCAGAATCTTTTGAGATCCTTGGATACCATGATCTTGTTTTGCATGTTGAAGACACAAGAAATAATTGAGAACAGAATGGAGAACTGGTAGATTGATTGAACTAATAGCCCAATTTTTATGATTTTTATATCACACCTGATTACATTCTTTGTGCCTTCCTTTCCACACTGACTCTGTGTTTGGCTGTGCAATTTGCCATTGCCAACGAGACAAAATCAAACTTGATACAGGCAAAAACCTTAAAAGCACTTGTGTATTTCTGCTTTGGCTCTATAACCCTTGTTTCTGCTCTGAAAACTAGCCTAGGTTATCCTGTTGGAGGAATGTGAGAGAGATTTCGAGGAGAGCTGAATCTTCCCGGAAAAGGCTATCCAAGACCAACTAGGCCCAGCCAATTCATGAGTTGACTGCATAGGTATGAGGAAACCCAGCCTAGTTCAACAAGGACAAGCACAATTTAACAGAACTGCCTAGCCAATCAATATACTTAAAAAAAAATAATAAATAGTTGTTGATTTAGGCTGATAAGTATTAGAGTGGTTGTTATGCATTAATATCTAATTTAGACATATCCTCTTACAAGTCAGAAAATAGAAAACTCTTTCAAGTAGCAAAAGACTAAATACAGTCTCACTCCTGGTTGCCAATACAGATTGATTTTTGGTATTCTTTGCTTTTCAATAACACTGACTTCCTTGCTTTGCGCCCACTTACTGTGAGCTTCAGTGTCAGGCCCTTTATATTTGATTGTTCACTTAGACCAATCCTCTTTTCTGCTGTTCTTTGTATATCTTTCTCTTCTCCCTCCATTCATATGAGTATCAGCTCAAATGTCATCTTTTCAGGGAGCGTTGACCTGACCACTTGTTATTTTAATTCTCTTACTTTGCTTTATTTAATTCCCCTACTTGATACCAAGAAAGATTAAGTCCTATAAAGGTCCTATATCGATACACACACACATACACATATTATATATGTAATACTATATATATAAAATAAAATATATATGCCATATAAAATATATGGATACATATACATATATAATATATATAATATATATTTTTATATATAATATATATAAATAAAAAATATATTTTATATAAAATATATAATATATATTATATATACAATATATAAATAAAAATATGTATTTTATATATAATATTATATATAATGTATATTTTATATATTATATATATTTTAAAAAAATACAAGCCAGGTAGATAGATAGATAGCAGGGCAAAGGCAGTAAATATATGGAATGGCATATGTATGATGTGTGTATGTGTGTGTGTATATTATATATATGAAGATGCTTATTGACAAATATAAAAGGAATTGGTTAGTTTATTAAGGAACATGTTAAAGTCAAAAATCTTGGGGCTACACCAACCATCTCTTTTTATAGAAGGAGAAACCGAGGCCTGAAAAGATGAGGTAAACACCCATAATTAGTACAGAATTTTTATTGTCTCCTGTGTACTATGTTTTGGTTTTGTTTTGCTATAGACACTAGTGAATAATTAGGTTTATGAAAATATTTTCTTTCAAAAACATTCAGTGGCTCCCATTCATGTGCAAAATTAACACTTTGGGGTGGTGTAGAACACATTTTATACTCTGCCTTTCCTACCTTCTAAAATATTCTATGAATGCTCCCCATGCCACATTTATAACCCTTTGTATTTCTCACTCTGTGTCTTTGATTGCAGCGAAGTAGATAGCGGTCCACTTAAATTCATGTTACTCCTTCCATAGAATACAGTTGTCACTAGGATATGGCTTCCCAGGAAAGGTCTACATATCCCAGTCCATTTGCATCAAGGTGTGACAATAAGACCAGTTCCCACCAATGGAGTATTAGCACAAATGATCGGTACCCTTTCTTGGCTAAGGCTATTATGAAGCAGATGTGCCTTCTCCAAGTTCTTTCCTCTTCTACTTGCCAAATGTAGAATGCTCTAAGTCCTAGATGTTAGAGTCACAAGTTAAATGAACCTTCATCTTAGAATCGTCAAGTTAAGAACAATTAATTCTACATCAGAAACAGCCACCATGGTCTATTATGTGTGTGACAAATTAATTTATATTTTATTAAGAGACTAAAAATATAGAATTCATTGGCAGTAGTAGCTGGCATTACATAACTAACCTATTGTTCAATCTATTCATTCTATGTAGCATGTTCTTCCCACTAGAGCTATCCACTGCTCAGAGATGAGCTTAAATGCCACCTTCTTCATATGTCCCCCTGAATCCTTCTGTCACACTTAATATCTTCCTCCATCACATTTTTCTAGCTGTTTGTTGTATGTTATAATTAATCCTGTTCATGGTATTCACTACTAAATCATGAGCTTCTACGCACAGAAACTCTATCTTAATCACTTTGTTCCCTCCAGAATGTCAAACACAGTATCTCACAAACAGTAGGTGCTCAATAAATGTCTGTTACGTTAAACCAAATGAAAGTGACTTCATATATCTGAATGATTAATATGTTTCTTTCATTCAAGATCTTAGGGCTGGTATGAAAAAAAAATAAATCTATTACTTCAGTCCGACTCTTTAACTTGGCAGATTAGAGTGGAATAACAATGTGTCCTGGATGAAATGAAAATGCATTGTTTTACATAAGATATGGCAATTTTGAAAAATACATTGATTTAATGTACTTAGGCCAGTGAAAAATCTGTTGGTTTAAGCTAACTGCCATTAGTTTCAATTAAAATGTATCGATTTGGGTAAATGTTGGTGAGAATAAATGTTGCCTGACTGGAAAAAAAACTATTTGCTTAAGCTTGCCTTGGAGCACAGTCAGAGAGGTGAGGGGGGCAAGGGTAGGGAGGAGTGAGAGAGTGAGTGTGTTAGACAGGCAGACAGGCAGAATTCTCACTTTTCTGCACTATACCCCACTTGAAGAGGGCAAGACTGGGTGGCCAATTAGTAGGTTACCATCCTTTGGCTTTATATTAACTAACATCTATAAGTGAGAAAAGTAGCATTGAAAAATAATTTTGCTTAAATTAAAATGCTTCTGTGTGAGGTCCACATTAGGTCAATACCATTAATTCATCATCTGCCTTCAAATAGGTCAATTCCATTCATTTATTTAAAAAGTGGAATAATTCAGTTATCTGAGTTCATAATGGCAAAAACAACTGGGGAAGTACATCTTTCACTTTTTAACAAGTGGTTTTAATGCTTTTATTATGTTGAACAATATAGCATGGCCATTTTTTGGTGATCACAAACAGCGGATTATTGGCAATTTCATAAGGTTCAACCAAATAGATACTGCTTAAGGGTAATTAGAGAAAGAACTAGATTGTACTTTGTTTTCATTGATATTTTCAAACATAATGATGTGTTTCCCCCTTTGGTCTTTGAAGGCAGGAAAAACATACGCACACACACCCTGCCCAACATATGCACATACGTGTACACAAACATGCAAAATTATCTTCCTATCTATCTATTTATCTATCTATCTATCTCTATCATCTAACATCTTTGCATTTCCAATCCAACAAGGTAAGGATCTGAAACAAAGGAGGTATTTGTTAAATGTTTGATAAAGGAGGGAAGATATAGGCAGGAAAACGTTAAATGATAAGTTTAGAACAAAAGGAACAGAAAATAATGGGAAATTTCAACTAATTTATTTATTGTAACCATTTATGTGTTTTTCATTGGAGAAGTGAATATTCTTTCTTCCCATGTGTTTTTAGCGATGAGAAGGAACCAGATGTCTTAGCAATGAATACTGTGTAAAATATACATAAATTAAGCCAGTGCATAACAAGGAAGTCTCATTGTTAAAGACACAGAGAAGGTGATGCCAAGGAAAATTGGGGGAAGCAATGAGGAGGATATAAGACATCTGAGTAACATCATGGTAGGAAGTGGGAGGGTGGTGATTGTAAAAATCTATATATGGAGTATCTGGAAAGGCAAAGATCATTCAGAGGAAAGACTCAGAAAATACCCCAACATGTTAAATAAAATACCTGTAAATAAAAGGGGGAGAATATGTCAAGAGATAAATAGAAAATATGACTTAGGTTGTATAATTATAAGTTCTGACCACACATTCCTTATTAAAAGCAATTATGCAGTAGAGAGGAAATTACAATTGATTTTTCAGTCTGGATTCTGCTGATAATTTCTGGGTGACTTAGACAAAACCCTTAAACTCTTTGACATTTTTGAAATGTAAAATAGAGATAATGAAAATAAATCTTTTGTTGCCTGGTTATTGTAAAGACCAAAAAGGAGAAAGTTCGGTGTGTACAATAAATAAGAAAAATACGTCACTGAGGACCTGCAATGAACAGGTGATATGTAGGCAATACAAAGTACTTAATCTCATTTAATCCCAATGGGCATAATATGACACAGACTTTATCTTCAGTTTTCAAGAAATAAGTCTTGGCTGTCAGAAGTTAAGCAATTTATGCAAATTTCAAAAAGGCACTTAGCAAATATTTTATGAATCACTTGATGAAGTACTCCCTAGCACTCTCCTTTGGCATTCCTCATATTTAACTATTAACATAAAGTAGAACTTGCCAATATGAAATAGTGTGTGTATGGAAGGGTCTATGCTGAATAAAAAGTCCGAATTAAGAAATATTTGGTGAACATAAATTCACCCAATGTTCTTTCCAACTTCTCAGTTTGGCTTATTTGATAAACTTCATGGTGTACAGAGTTACAAGGATTATATCAAATTGGCTTTTTATTGTTATTTTAATTATTATCTAAGAATGATTGCCGTACATTTATTCATTCATTCAATCAGCAAATATTTTAGGGCCACTGTGCTAGGTAGTGAGGATTCAATGATGAGCAAAACTATGTAGCCTCTGCTTTCAGAGGGCTTCTAGAACAGTGAAAATAATGAATTCTACTCAAATTGTTACAGAAAATTTAAGAACTCACAACTATGATAACATGATCCTATTGAGAGAGCCTATAAAAGTAGGGTTTGCTTTGGTAAGAGAGAGAAGGAAAAACTTGAACTGTGTTATGAGAAGTACAAAAGGAGATGTGTGTCCAGGGCAGAAGGAACAACATGAAAAGTAATCTCTAGAAGGGGAGAGGAAGCTGAAATGGTGAGAGTAAAGAATACCCTGCTACAGGGTTAGGTGGTCAACGTAGAATGCACATGTCTTCCTCAAAACCAATCATGAGAGGCAGAGGTGGCAGGTAAATGAAGATCAAAATATGAGCTTCATTAGTCATCTTGATCACTGTTTTGGATGATCAGCTAAAATCTGGGACAAATAAGTCTTCTAATCTACTACCTCCTCCAGTCTAAACCTCAGAATAATCCAATGAAAGTTGAATGTGCAGGTAAAGCACACCTACTCAGGATCAAGGTGAAGAAGAGAGGAAGCAAAAGGATGGAAGAACAGAGATAAAATCATCGATGCTATCCTTTTTATTTTATTTTACTTTTATTTTTATTTTTATTTGTATTTTTTTGAGACAGAGTCTCTCACTGTCCCCCAGGCTGGAATGCAGTGGCGTGATCTCGGCTTACTGCAAGCTCTGCCTCCTGGGTTCATGCCATTCTCCTGCCTCAGCCTCCCAACTAGCTGGGACTACAAGAGCCCACCACAACGCCTGGCTAATTTTTTTTTTTTTTTTTTTTTGGTATTTTTAGTAGAGATGGAGTTTCACCGTGTTAGCCAGGGTGGTCTCGATCTTCTGACCTCATGATCTCCTGCCTCGGCCTCCCAAAGTGCTGGGATTACAGGTGTGAGCCACCGTGCCCGGCCGATGCTATCTTTTTATTTGATAAACTCTACAGAAGTAGAAATGAGAACCAATGGCGCCCACCCATTCACTTGCAGAATGAGTAGGGTAGCACAAAAGATTAGGAATGTTATTTGAAGTGCAGGATCTTCCACAGGGAAACAGGTCCAGTATGAGAAGAGAAATCTTCCTTCCCAAAAGTTAGGAGAAAAGTGGTTCTAGGTAAAGGATAAAGAGTTGGACAGGACACAATGTCGGTCTTACAGGTGATTTCAAAGATGTCTATCATGATCATAGGGGCAATAAGAAGTTAGTAAAGGATTTAAGAGGTATAGGTTGGAGTAATCTTTTGAAAAGCTATTTCCAGCTGTTGTGAGTTAAAAAGATTGGGAAAAGAAAATGGAAAATTATTGTGACAGTGTAGGCAAAAGAATATTAGTAGTTTGGACTAGCATCCGGAGGATGGTAGTGGTGGTCAGGAGACATAGATAGGCATGAACAGGCTTTGTTAAAGAGTTACATATGTCCCATATGGGGAATAATGGGAATATTGACAATGACCTATGTACTGGGGAATGATGGATGCTGGTTTAATTTAGTGAATTCAAGGAAACTGAAGGAAAACCAGGTTTGGGTAGGGAAAATTACGTGTAAGTATTTGAGCCTATTGAGTACTTAGGTGCCTTTGAAGTTGGCCAAACATTTGCCGCCATATTAATATTTCAAAATTAATTTGTACAGTTGATTTATCCCAGCAATATTATTTATACTACCTAATTACATGAAACTTTTTTCCAAATCTACCTGTCAAGTAGTCATTACAAATTTCATAATACTGTAGTGGAATATAAATCAATGTGGCTTCAATGTGCTTATAACTTTCTAAACCACCTAAATCTATTCAGGTATTCTTTTAGACTTTTGAAAGGTGATTTTCTTTTTTGCCTTTCTGTGTTGTGTTTCTATGATGTAATTGTCATACCTTCTGAACAGCTTTTAGGGAAACCCACTTGGAAATAGCAAAGTAGAATCTGATGGCAATCTTTCTTGTGTCTAGTGATACTTTACACTATTTTGCGTGTTGGAACTCATCATTAACATCATAAAAATTTCACAAATGTGGGAAATTAAGTGCAGGCAACTTTTTAAAGAAAAGAGGCCTGGAATTATTTGTATGGCCTTGCTGAGTTTAGAAGGAGCTGCAATTTCATCAAGCTTACCTTGGCTTCCTGTAAGACCACAAGAAAAATATCTCACTGAGAAAAATGTACCCCGTGTTTGAATAAGGCTTAAAATATTTTTTTAAAACTTTTTAATCTAGGTTTTCCTAAAATTTATCCACTATTTGCCAACACAGAAGTTCTTCTTTCCTTCAAATCTAAGATCTACTTGTTGGTAGTGAAACATACTTCTTTTTTCTTGTTCTGAATGAGAGATTTTACTGAGATAATTTTATAAGTTTAAATCTATCAACTGTTTAAGGCACATACACAGGACTAGAGAATACTGTATTTTATGTGGAATCTAAAGAGAATCTTGCATTCATTGGTAATAGCTTAAAATATTTTCATGATTTTTTTCTTTGAATATTCAAGTGCAGAAAACTTAAAAAACAATAAAATTTTTAAGTTTCAAGAGCAAAGAAGTATACTAATTTCTAAAGTGGTTTATGGAACTCATACGCAGATAACTTTCAACTATATCTACAAATGGAGGAAAGTCTGTGTGGAGATACGAAATATACAACCAGTAATTTCAAATGTCTTCACTAAAATTTTATGAGAGCAATATCTGAACTGATTTTCACAACTGCTCTTTTCTTCAGTCTGTGCCCTTCTGGTTAAGGATCTTCTAACAATCACATTGACATGGTTAAAAGAGAGAACATGAAGGAAGACCAAGGAAGACTATAGAGTGTTTGCAATTCACCAATTGACTTCTGTGCAAAAAAAATCAATCTTAAGGTCTATAGCATTACAAAAATGTTTCCCTATTACATAGAGTTTGGTGTAAAAATGAATCTTATTGGATCCAGTAATTCCTGTGAATGCCCTATAACTTAAAAACCACTCAGTTGGCCAGGCGCGGTGGCTCAAGCCTGTAATCCCAGCACTTTGGGAGGCCGAGGCGGGCGGATCACGAGGTCAGGAGATCGAGACCCTCCTGGCTAATACGGTGAAACCCCGTCTCTACTAAAATACAAAAAAAAATTAGCCGGGCGTGGTGGCGGGCGCCTGTAGTCCCAGCCACTTGGGAGGCTGAGGCAGGAGAATGGCGTGAACCCGGGAGGCGGAGCTTGCAGTGAGCTGAGATCCGGCCACAGCACTCCAGCCTGGGTGACAGAGCGAGACTCCGTCTCAAAAAAAAAAAAAAAACCACTCAGTTCTGTTGTAAAAATAGTTTCTCATAGGGGTCATATAACACTTCCTCTGAAACTCTTTCACAGCTGAGCAAATTATGGTATCTCCATTCATCTATTGAGATAAACACATTTTTAAAACAGTTATTTTTTGTTTTGTAAAAACAATAACAGCATACAAAAATGGAAAATGTGAGTACAAGATTACTCAAGAGCCAATGAATCTGATTGTTATTTCAGGGGATATTTTAGCTATTTTGGCTATTTCACACATCTGTAATTGTATGGAGACTGTATGGCTGCGTGGTCTGGAGAGTTTGGTGTATCTTAAAGACACATATTCCATTGTAGTGAAAGCCATTGCTGTGAAAATTTTAATGAAACAGTAGTGTTTTATTCTACGGATACTGATTAATACGTATCATATACCACCTTCGGGTCCTATAAAGATTTAAAACCCACGAAATCTTAGATTTCAAGCTTTCACAACACAGAATCATAATCTCTTAGAAATGGAGAAGACCATCCTCCTCCAATGTAGCAATTCTTCCTGAAACATCGAGGACAAAACATGGCGGAAGCCTCTGATATTCTGCTGAGCAACAGCGTGATACTTCACCAAGCCGATTGTTCCTCTGCAGTACAGCTGTTTCAAAACTCTGTTTCATATGCATTAAAATTTATCCTACTTGTTGGCTCTACCCTACTGAGGCCTCACAGAATATGTCCTCATTTCCACATTCCAGATTTTCAAATATCAGAAGGTAGCTATTGCAGTTCTTCTAATCTCTTTTCCTGGATAAAATGAACCCATTCCCCTTTACGATTTTACATAAAACATGATTTTCAGATTCTTGGTCATTCAGATTTTCCTGATCTGGACATGTTTTATGTCAATGTCCCTTTCAACCTAGTGGCCGGAATAACACTCTATAAGGGATTCTAATTACATGTAGTACTTTGGGACTGTCATCTCCCTTATTTAAGATGCTAAAATATTGCTAATACAGAGCAAAATCCTCAGGTGGTTTTAAAATTAATTCTATTCAGAACAAGATATTTTTTATCTTGCTCATTTTTATAGTCCTTTAAAAAAAGTAAAATTTACATGCCTTTTAATGCAGAAATATTACCTGTACAATTTTGATAAGGTAACACACCTATTTAGCACTCCTTTCACAATATGAAACATTTCCATATCTCCAGAATGTATCCTCATGTCTCTTTCAAGACAACTCCTTTTAGCTGTACCACAGAAACAACCCCTGTTTCTATGTACTTTTAATTTCAAGTTCTTGAACTTTAGATAAATTCCGTTTGCTCTGTCTGGTTTGTTTTGCTCAGGATTTAGTCTGTAAGAGTCTCCAAACTGTTAGTAGTTTGTTCCTTTTTATTACTAAGCAGCATTTTATTATATGATGATATCACAATTTGCCTATGTTTTCTTTAGTTGATACAATTTCAGTTGTTTCTGGTTTACCACGATTGTAAATATTGCTGCTGTGAATTTTTGTCCACCAGTGTTTGTGGAGACACATGTTTTAATTCTCTTGGGTAAAAATCTGGAATTGACAGTGCTGGGTAGTGTGGAAAGTGTATATTTCGCCGATAAATAATGACCCAACTCTTCTCCAAAGTATCTAAACCATTTTGTTTTCCCACCAGCTGCATATGAGATTTCCAATCACTCCACATCTGCATGTAGTATTGTAAATCTTTTTATTTCTATCATCGTAGTTGGTGGCTAGTAGTAATTACACCATGGTATAGAGCACCAACAATGCCCATTATAGGGAGAAAGCTTAGCCATACCTTTATTTATCCAATTAAAATATATAAATGGTGCCAAATATATTCCAGTCATTTTATTCTGCACCAAGGATCCACTGCCTAGCAATAAACAGTCCTTCCAGGAGAGAGTTCTGAATGTAGCCATAGGGAATCTGTGCTGTAGCTTTAAGTGTGATGTCATTAGAATTTCTCAGTTTAGAACAAATCCTAAAACTTTGGATTTGTGTATGTGTGTGTTTTTTTAAATAGCTCTTATTAATGAAGCAGACCTAAGAGTATCAAGTATAGGATGACTGTACACACTGTCTCACCTGGGACATCCAGATTTGTGCTTGTTTTTCCAGTTTAATTTTTGATAGTGCTCTTTTCACTCTTAAGAGTGTTCTAGTTTAGACAATGAATTATATGGTGACCCTGGTTAAGCAGGGACTCTGATATGGTTTATTTCCTAACGGTGGCTATAAAAGGGTCACAGTTGCACGTACCAGGAGCTATTTGAGGGCAGAAGAAACACAAGGTTGGTGGAGGGATATAATCCAGAGATGCTACTGAGAGGAATTAGTCCTGGAAACTGTCTCCAATGAACGCCACATGCTAGCAACAGCTGAACAAATTGCCAACTTGTTTATTATTTATTAATTGCCATTAAGAATCATCACTGTTAGAATTGCAACTAGAAACAATAAATAGCATCAGGCAGGAGATTCCTTAATAACGAAACTCAGAATTTCCAGTATCAAAGATCATGCTGCATAACAAATTGTCAAACACTTAGTGGCTTAAGTCAATACAGAATTATTATCTCACAGATTCTGTGGATCAGGAGACTGGGCATGGTTTAGCTAGATTCTCTGCTTCAGGGTCTCACCAGGCCATCATCGAAGTGTAAACAGGTTCCCTTCTCATTTGGAGGCTCGAGTGAAGAAGAAGCTTCTTCCAGGTTTATTCATGTTAGTGGCAAAACTTGTTTCTTTGCAGCTGTAGGACTTGAGCTTCCTTTTTTTTTTTTTTTTTTTTTTTTGCTGGCTATTGGTTGGAAGCAACTCACCTCCAAGAGAGTGTCCAAGTTCTCTAACATTCAATTTTCTTCAAGAATCCACCATGGCAGCTGGATTCTCCAAGGATGCTGAAGGGCAAGATCTAGTTAGTTGGCTGGCAAGACAGAGTTCTATATAATGTAACATAATTCTGGGAATGATATCTCAACAACTTTGTTACAGTCTGCTAGTTAGAAATAAGTCAAGGGTCTCACCCTCACACAAGGGGCAGCCATTACACAAAGACATGAACTTCAGGAGGTGACGATGATGGTAGCCATATTAGACTTAGTCCTCTTCCACATTGCACAGTATTTTCTTAACATGGATGTTAGAAATTGAAATTTATTTTATCTTCATTTTTCTTAGACAAGAGTAACACTTTTCCAAAAAGAAAACTAACTTGAGTGGAAGCTTGAGGTATGTATTATAAATTTAATTTTAACTAGCAGCTTAGTTTCCCAAGGAATCTTTCTTTCTTTCTTTCTTTCTTTCTTTCTTTCTTTCTTTCTTTCTTTCTTTCTTTCTTTCTTTCTTTCTTTCTTTCGTTCGTTCGTTCGTTCGTTCGTCCGTCCGTCCTTCCGTCCGCCCTTCCTTCCTTCTCTTTCTATCTATATCTGTCTGTCTGTCTAGTTATCTGTCTAGCTAACTAGCTATCTATCTGTCTCCCTATCTTTTTTTATACTTAATCTCATGCTTATTCTTCAAGAATGATTGTTAATCTTTCTTCTACTAGGCCATAGTCAAATTTCATAAAATTTTCTTAACTATCCTAGGTCATAGGAATCTCTTTTTCCTCTTAAAATCAGATATATGTGGGTTTGAGCTCTCTTTTCACTTACTGTATTTTATCACCCACAGCAGATATTTTAACCTCTCTTAATTTCAGCTTCCTTATTTGTAAAGTGAGAATAGCATTATTTGCTCCACCTGCTTCTTGATAAATTTAAATGTAATTTTCCGGAAAAATAGCCTGGCCCACAGAGCATCCTACTCAAATGCTATTTTCTTTTCTTCCTTCTTTTTCTTGTCTTTCCCTTCTCTATATATAATTATTTTGACAATAAATATTATCCTGCATCGTTCATTTTGCCATGTGTATATGTACATATATCAGAGATATATGTGAGTGATGATTACACGTTGCATTCTGTTGTGTAAGGCTTGGTTTTCCAGCTGTAGTGATGCATTTGTAGTGATTCATCCACATTTTCTTCCCAAATCTGCAGAATAAATTGCAATATATCCATGAGATGACTAGACAGGTTACACTTATCCAATCTTTGATCACTG
This sequence comes from Papio anubis, assembly GCF_008728515.1. Taxonomy (NCBI): domain Eukaryota; kingdom Metazoa; phylum Chordata; class Mammalia; order Primates; family Cercopithecidae; genus Papio; species Papio anubis. The sequence goes on along the minus strand of NC_044978.1, from coordinate 163,519,650 downwards.
TGTTATAGAATTCTTTTTGTGTTGCCTATCCTTATTATTCTAAACCCTGTTCTCTTCCAATCTTTGGGCCACTCTCTGTCCCATGCTTCTTATACCCTTTTGAAGCTCTCTAGAGAGAAAAATGTTCAAGGTCCTGCTTCATAGTTTTAGGTAGCAGATGGCTTTTTATTATACCTGCCAGAGAAGTTTTAATTAGGTGAACTCCTCTTTATACAATTCCAGTGGGAAAAAGTATGTATTTTTTAGGAACATCCTCTTTGTTTTTAAAGTCCCCTTACCTAAAATTAATATAAAACGACATAACATTTTTCACCCAAAAGAGTAACTTTTATAAATTTTCCCTGAAAGTATTATTGTCTTACTTTTTAAAAAAGCATTACATAAATAAAGTCGCGGGCTCCATTTGAAGGTTCTGTAAGTGAAACTAGAATAAATAAACTGTGGGGAACTGAACTCTGAATTCTGATTTTACTACTAAGTAGCTAGCTGATGATGCGCGAGTCATTTTTATCATCCTGAGCCCCAGATTCCTAGTTTCTTAACTGTGGGATTTAGATAAGGTGATTTGTAAATTCCTGCCATCTCCACAATTCCATAACTTTGAAAACTTAGTTGCATTTTCACTCATGTATTCTTGTTTAAAGTTGCATTCATTCATATTTTATTGTAACTTTTCATTTTTTTCTCTTCCTTCATTCCTAAGTTTGTGTATGTGCTGGTTTGGGAATAGGATATGCTTTTTAAATTCTCATCAAAATGTTTTTCCATATAAATTTGTGCTGCTCAGGTGACATAGGAAGACAGAGATTTCTAACTAAGAGTAGATAATTAGGGGCTCCTTTTGAACAGACTTATACTTAAGAGAATAGAGCTTCTCTTTGTTATCAATGCCAAGGATGCAAACCAGGATACCAAAATTAGTCAGCAAGAATTTCAGGATCGAGCCTGAGAAAGAGGTTTTAAGTTTTTTTTGGTTAGCAGCACAAAGAGGTGGGCGCACAGGGGATGACCAGGAGTGTGTTTTTACATTCAAGTAATAGAAGTTTGCCTTTGAACAGCAAAATTGCCTGGCAAAATTTGAGCACATTCAAGCAAGTGACTTCTAAATCCTTAAGCTACAGACGTTCTTTCTGACAGTCTAGAATATTAAGAGATGGGAAAGATGGCCAGCATATGCCAATCACTGTTCTGAGCACTGAACACCAGACACATCTGACAAAGCTGCTGTCCCATCATTCAAGTGTGGCTAACGGGGCTCATTTCTGACCTGCAGTCTGTTCCATGCTGACTGCAAATATAGTTTGCACCTTCTCAGGGCCAGCAAGGCCACCCGTGGAGCCTGTCACTCAGCAATGGACAGAAGCACGGTTACTTTGCCTTCAATAATGCACCCTGTCTTTAATCAAATTTCTCTTTCCCATTCTGGGAAACTCCTGGGCCTCCTGTTCATTCTTAAATGTCAGAACAGGATCACTGCCTTCTTTCTTTTTCCTATCATAAGTACCAGTAGACCTTTAGCCCACCGTGGCACATAAGGGACCACCTTCTCTAGTGCCCTCATTTCACAGAGCAAAGGAAGAAAGGCTCACGCAGGGAAGTGACTTGCTCAAGGCCAAATAGGAAGAGGCATCACTGGAACGATGACTCATGTATCTTGATTTCCAGTTCCAAGCACTTTCTCTGACTCCATGCTGTGTCAAAGTGTTCTGATCTTTTTAATGCACATCCTGCTATGGTTGGCCAAGTTTGACTTTCACAGCTCATTATTATCATTGATCCTCATATGATGAACTTGATAAACGAGCAACAGGTAAGGTAAATAATTATGGTTAAACATGCTGTCCTTTAACTCTAATCTTGTTCAAAGTACTAATCTCATAGAGAAAGAGTGCTTTATCGTTTTAAAAGGCACTTTCATATATTTGATAACTTTGATCTATTTTTTTCTTCATTAAGACAACCCCTGTGAACTTAACAAAATGATTGTGCCCAAAGGCTGACAGTGACTGTGGCAGTAGTGTCAACTTTTCATACATAAATACCTATTTATTGATGTGTAGGTATGAAATGGTTAAACCAAGCATTCTGACAGAGTAATGCCTTAGATACACTACACTACTAGACTTTCACAGACGAGAATAACTGAAACATTCAACATACATGTAGTAAAGATGGTTCATTTTTCTTTAGTATTGAAAGGGCATTTGGGGTATGGCTAAGCCATGGATGGTTATATTGAATATCTCCCATAAGGCTACAATATGGAAGATGCAGAACTTGTAAGCTCAATATACTGTTATCTTTGAAAGATTGAAATAGATTATCTCTAATGTCTCTTTTAGCTTCACTTCACTTGGCTCTGATTTACACAGAAGCTGTGAGTGGGCAGAATTTGTGAATTTCCAAATTAAATCCTCTTGTTTCAGGCCCCTAGGCAGTGCCAGACATACCATAACAAGTATTCAACAAACATGGGTGTTTATGGTTTTAGTGACTTCCTTGGATAGCTCTTGTCTTAAGATGTGGCATTTGATGAAATCAAGGTCTTCTCATTTGGAGTCCCTTCGGTTCAGGCAATTCCTGAAGCCTTTTGTCATAGGAATGATTTTCTTCATTGCTCCGGGAGGCAAGCTACTGAATAAGTGCTTCCCAGAGGAAGGAGGAAGTCATTTGGAAGAGGCTGGACTCTGTCAGATAAGTGAAAACTTTTTATAAATACCTGACTTGGACGTGAGAGAGAAGGAGGTTTTCAAATCAAAGTGCTAAATTAAGAAGCTTAATTTTGGCACTTCAGCTGACTGAGTTGTTGATGGGAGGGTTTATGCTAACTATTCCCCTGCATCCACAGGGGATCAGGAGCAGAAACTGATAACATAGCTTCAGGGGAACGAAAGGACGGTCTCACTCCAGTAGCTTTGTCTTCAGAAAGCATGAGAGGAGTGCTGAGTCCGGGTCTGTTTCGGTCCCATGCTGGCACACAGATAGCTACAGCGTACTGACTTCCTTTCCACTGCACTCTTCTTGGAGGGACAGAGTCAAGGAGCATGTTTCTTCTGGAGTTCCCCAATTTGTCATTAAAAATATAGTAATAAAAAAGAAATTACTTGTCAGAGGGAAAGAGAAAGGCATAGGACACTGAATTAACATTTAGACTACGACTCTGATCTCAAATTCTAACAATGCTTGCTGGGAAAATTATTTACTCTGGAGCAGCTTTTTATTTTATTTTTTTTTCTTGTCCATAATGTTCTGTACCCTTAGAAGCAATATTTTCTATAGCTCTAATATGAAGTATATTCAAATAGCATTCCAATATATTTGTTTCAAAGTCCTAAAAAAAACAGTTTTGGCACTGGACTTAATAATTTAATTTGGGGGCATTTATATACAAATAATGAGACATTTGCAGAAGTGTTTATCTATTAGGATCTTTATTTCAGCATTTGTAGTGGTAAAATTTGGGAGCAAACTAACTTCACCAAAAGGAGATTGAATACATAAATTATAGCTTGTCCATATGAAAGCACAAGCTATGCCTATTTGAATTCATATTGCTGAAAAATATTTAATAGAATAGAAAATATTCAAGGTGATTCCAAATGATAAAATCAGATTGAAAACACTAAGGAGATATCTCAGTTTTGTTAAAGATAAAGAGTATGTGTATGTGTGTGTGTTGGAAGAGAAAAAGGACTAGAGGCTTCCATTCTAAAATTTCAAATGTGTCTATTGGTTTTGGTAGTTATTGATAATTTTTACTTAGTATTATAATATTCTATAATTTTCAATACTTTTAAAATGAAAATCACATTTGTAGTCAGAAATAAACATGATTAATCTTATTTAAATGTTACATGAATAAAAAACAATACATGTACACACCCTCACCTTCTGTCACTCTCCTACCTTCAATAGCTCAGAATCTTCAAGAAATCTTCAAGTCTTGTGACAAATGATATGCCGTCTCAACAAGTTTACAAAGTTGAAATCACTTCCAGTTATTTTTTGCATTAATCATAGATGTCAGGGCTACTGTAGACTCATTCTGGTTTCTCAACTCATGTTACAGAGGCTCAGGAAAGCCATTTCAACTGTCATATAACAATAGTAGAAAAGTTATATGATAAGCTGCCCTTACTCTTATAGTATTCCCCACTGTGCCTTAGAGAGCTGAAAAAGTTTCAGAAATTATTCCATTAACACTTTTCACTTAAGCTACAAAATTAGGAATCAACATTCCCCATATCTGACTCACAATGAGGTATATAGCACAGTCAACTTGAAAGGACTCTAGTAAAGGAATAAAAGTATTAAATGATCTAAGACACTAAGATTCTGAAAAGCCTGATATTATGTCCACAAAAGTCAGGTAAGAAGGTTCAAATACCTTTCCAAATACAAACAGGACAAATAGAATAATTTAGTTTCATAAACCTGGGTGAATACAAAGAGGCCCATTCCTCTAGATTTCTGCCAAAGTATAACTAGACATTATGGTATCCAAAAGGCATTTTATTAAATCGAAATAAATAGGTAGATTGTTATTATGGAATATGGACAAGTATATGCATTTACCACCATCCCTCATCTCAAAGAGCAATTTCTGGTCATGTGGTATTGCAGCTTAATGACTGTGCTTTGACCATTTGCAGCTGGTTGTTGTCCCTGGGACATAAGTCACACAGGGCACAACATGGCTGATATCCAGAAAGATCACGAGAACCACACCACTGCTTTGGCACCCTTTCAAGAGCTGCTCAGCAAAGAGCTTGTGACTGCTGACCATCTGGTTGGAAATCCTGGCAATGATTTGTTTAATATTAGTGTTAATATGATGTCTGTCAGTAGAAAGCATTTTGTGGGATTTTAACCACCATGGTAGTCTATGGTAGGTAGACTCTTAGTGTTATCTTTGTTTTCACCCTCTCATGAGTTTCTGGAAAGATAATTCTGTACCATCATCTTTTATGGTCAAATGTTTGATTATTAGAAATTTGAACTTAATATACTCAGTTTTTTATTATCTTAAATGCTGTGGGAATAGTTAAGTTGATTTCATAGAATTAACAAATTTTATTGCTTATGAGGACTTTAGAACAATAGGAACTATTAGTCTTGATGCTGTCAGCATAGTTCTAAATGTGAAAAAGTTCTATCCAACGACATGAATACTTCAGAATACATTTATTGATTTTGGTTTGTAGAAATATATGCACCTTAATTAAATATTATCTAAGCTAGCATATCACAATATAGATGAAAAAACTGAAGCTTAGGGAGATAAATATTCCTAAGGCCATAGCAGCAGAATGAGGCCCAGCACCTCAGTTTTTAACCCAATTTCACGTGTTGTCTTATCAGCTGACCACACCAGCTCATACTTGTTTAAAGTTTTTAATATGGCTCTTGGGGATTTGAAGAAATAGAAAAAATATATATATATCAATTGTAAAATATTAAATGTATAAGTAATTCCAAGTTGAGCTTATTATATTGTTGAGTTTTATAGGCTCATACTCTTGTCAACTTTCAGTTGTTGTCATAGAAGCCCTACAGTCGTATTCATTATATCTGCCACAGGTCTAAGAGCCTCTCTCTTCCAAAATTCCTGACCTGAGTTTGTCTTTTTCTCATCTCAATACCAGGATAGAGGTGGTGGTGCTGGAAACAGTGTATATATTCTTTTTATTCTTATAGATTCTCTCATTATGGGTAGAGGTAGCCTGGTTAGGTTCTGACTAAGATATAGCATAAAGAAAATGTCTTTGGATGTGGAGCATAAATATAGCCTGCTGTCAATAGTTCTGAAATATCATTTTAAATTAACTTGGAAACAATGGGTGACTTTGGTCCAACTTCTCTCAAGAAATCTGAACAAGATGAGGAAAGAATTTCATGTGGAAAAGAATAGAGGAAGCACAAAATGAGAGAAATGAAGAGAGGATGCCAAATAAGAATGGTCTGTCATTGATTAGGGAGAAAAAAATCAAGAGACTATTCTTTTGATATAGTAGTCAAATTTTTGCAGTTTTAAGAAAAGATTGTTTTTCTGCCAGTAAATTGGTTGGCATGTGAGTCTCCCATCTCTACCAACTCCATCTCCACCAGTCTGTGCTTATCAATCTCCTTGATGATAGGCTTAGGTCTTAAACAGCCAGTCATATCATCTCCAGAGAAAATCATGAAGAAAACATACATGCTTCTCTGGATGTGAAATTTAAATTAATCACCCATTTTTGGATTCGCTCTTCTAGATTTGAGATATGAAGCAGAAGAAGGCTATGACATGGGTCATTAAAATGCTTCATACTTGAGACAGTGAAAAAATGCTAGAGAAACCAAACAGAATAATCGAAATTTTTGTTGCACTTTAGCAAGAAAATTATCTATGCAGCTAGTTTTCATTAATTTGTAGGCATTGAGGTGAACAATTCCTATGCATTATTTCACTTGATTTTCAGAAAACAACCTTATGAGACTGATGTAATTTTTACTTAAAAAAATTAGGTGAGAAAACTAAGAATAACGGATACTTGTTTGGCTGTGTCCCCACCCAAATCTCATCCTGAATTGTAGCTCTCATAATCCCCACATGTCATGGAAGGGACCAAGTGGGAGGTAATTGAACCATAGGATCAGGTTTTTCTCATGCTGTTCTCATGATAGTGAATAAGTCTCATGAGATCTGATGGTTTTATAAATGGGAGTTCCCCTGCACAAGCTCTCTTGCCTGCTGCCATGTAAGACGTGACTTTGTTCCTCATTTGCCTTCCGCCATGATTGTGAGAAACCTCTTTTCTTGATAAATTACCCAGTCTTAGCTATGTCTTTATTAGCAGCGTGAGAACAGACTAATACACTAACATATTTTTTAGAATGTTCAGAGATACATAGCAGTGCTCAAAACTGTCCTGATTTCACAATTTATGTTTTTAACAATTTAGTAATATTGAGTAATATGTGTGTCAATAGGAATATTGTAATAAGTCCTGGCTGGATTTTAGGAAATAACAAAAACTGTCCAACCTCTCTAAGTCTGAGCAAGGTGATATGTGGAGATAAATTGAAGTGGAAAATAAAGAAGGGACAGACACTAATATCAAAATTGAGTTTTGAAGAATGAGAAGAAAGTCACCAAGCATTACAAATAGGGTCAAGAGCATGCACACAGTTCTCAAATGTCATAATTCACTTGGGGTGTGATCACTTGTCAAAACGGCTTTATTACAGGATAAATGTTGAGAACATGGTGAATGGTGAGGGGAAAGGATTTTAAAAAGATACCTGAAAGATAGGAAAAAACACCAAATTTGCTGGGCATGGTGGCATGAACCTATAGTCTCAGCTACTCAGGAGGCTGAGGCAGGAGGATGGCTTGAGCCCAGGAGGTTGAGGTTGCAGTGGGCTGTGATTGCTCCATTGCACTCCAGCCAGTACAACAGAGCACAATCCTGTCTCAAATAATTAATAAATAAATAAATAAATAAATAAATAAATAAATAAATAAAAGGCTTTCTTTATCATGGAAAGTTCTTCTTATTAAAGCATTTAAATTATATCCCATGGACAATGGTAAATAAACCACTGTGAGATTTTATATAGAATAAAGACATTTATTTTGTGAGATATTCCTGATGATGGTAGGAAGTTTACAAAATCATTCTTCCCATTAAAAATTGATGTAGGCCCACACTCTTAAAGATTTCTGTGAGATGTAGCATAGTGAAAAGAGCAGTAGAGAGAAGACCTAAGGTCTTTATGAGTTTTTCCTACACTATCATCACTATGACTTTGAACAAATAATTAACCTCTGAAAACTAATACTTCATTAGTTAACTTTCATGGGTCTATTTTTTTGTTTGTTTTTGAGACAGAGTCTCGCTCTGTCACCCAGACTGGAGTGCAGTGGCACAATCTCAGCTCACTGCAGTCTCTGCCTCCTGAGTTCCAGGGATTTTCCTGCTTCAGCCTCTTAGGTAGCTGGGATTACAGGTGTGCACCACCACGCTCAGCTACTTTTTTTGTATTTTTAGTAGAGACAGGGTTTCACCATGTTGGCCAGGCTGGTCTCGAACTCCTAACCTCAGGTGATTCACCTGCCTCTGTCTCCCAAAGTGCTGGGATTACAGGTGTGAACCACTGCACCTGTCCTTTTTTTTTTTTTTTTTTTTTTTAAATAGAGATAGTCTTGCTGTTGCCCAGACTGAAGTGCATTGGAGTGTCATAGGTCACTGCTTTGAACTCCTGGACTCAAATGATCCTCCCACCTTAGCTTCCCAAAGTGCTGTGATTATAGACGTGAGCTACTGCACCAGCTGACCGGTCCCAACCTTTAAGGTCCTTTTGAAATAGTATTTGTACATCCCTTTCCCTCTTTCTGCTGAAGAAGATGATAACATCTACAACCCAATTATTCTGGATCGTACTTTCCCATTTATGGATTGCTTTGTCATCTACGTTTTCATTATCTCTCTTCTATTACCAGTCAGGTAACCATTATATTGCTCATTTGCACCTCTACTAGAAAGAAAAGATGTGATAGCCAAACCAATCAGCATTTTATTTGCTACAACTCTTGTAAAAAGTTCACTAAGGGGAAAGTATTTAAAAAGTAATGAATATAATAAGATCTAGAGATGTTCTGTCCATTCATTTCTCTATGCTATGTTTTTCCCCACTAACCTATGGAATCGGTAGTCTGATTTTAAAATTTTATAACCTTAAACCGTATATTATACTGTTGTCCCTCCCTTGTTTTATTTTCCAGGAAATGGAACTGAGGTAAATTAAGTGTTAAGTGAATTCCAAAACATACTACATCAAGTTAGGGACAGGGCTTCACTGAGAATCTGAATCTCCTAATTCCTTGATCTGTCTGTGGTCCCAAATTCAATCTACTCTATGTCCTCTGAATATTCTCATGGATTAGATACATAAATCTAAGAAGAAAGGATGATCATTTAATTCACCATCCAAACAAGAACATCTGTGACAGTGAAAGGGAACACAAATAATAATTACTGTAGGACAATAGGCAAAAAACCAGATTTATTCCAGGTTTGCATGGGTAATCTCTGCTTTAGTCTAACTAAAGGTCATCCTAATATGTGGCCTCAACATTCAGGATTATCATTCAGGATTGTTCTCATCAGGATATGGCCCTGAACCAATCCCCTGTTAGGTATACTAGATATAGTTGTGCAAGTTCGTTCCGTATTCATTAGGTTATGACCAGATTGTTTGAAAGGCTAGAGAGTTTGGGCTTTATCTTATGGATAATGAGAAAAAAAAATTGTGCTTTTGTTTTTGCCTTAAAACACATAGGCTATACAAACAGACTTGTTTTTAAGAATGTAATTCTGCTGGTAGTATTAGGAGAAATTGAGTCTAGATAATGTCTATGTTTACATGGCTCTTTGGAACCGAAGTATGATCATGAGGTATATACTTAAATGTCTTAACCACATGTAGGTGAAGTATTCATTTTTGTTAGAGTGATATTATCCAACCTCTTTTCTCACACTTTTGTTCCACCCTTTCTAATAGTCACATTTTCATTGGAAGTATTTATTAGTATCATTTTAGAATTCTATGACATAGTGACTCCTACTTAGGCTAAATCATAAATTCTCTTTGTCCTTCAGCTTCCAAAAAAAATATCCTTGAGATTTCCATTTCTTTGGTTTCTCTCTATTAATAAAATGAAGCTAAATAACAGTTTTATTTCCTTCTCTTCTCTTTTCTTTTAGTTGGTTTCTATTTTTTCCTGTAGTCTTTGATCAGGGAGAGCTGCCTACATAACCATCAAATTTGCTGAGTCATTTGTAATTTTCTTTGAATGCTGAGGGCTTCAATGTCATTAGAGATGAGATCCAAGTCTCGTTGGTTTTTGAATATAATTGAGTAAAATTACATATTCTAATTGTACATACTAATTTTTAATGAAGCTGAAATGAGAAGGGGTCATAAGGGTGCATGTACTTACAAAATCTTTCATGAGGTAACAGAGAAATAGTGATTTATATCTTTCACTGTTGCGTTTTCAAGGAGAAAAGTCGCTTTAAAAGAAGCCAGGAAAGAGATCAAAACTGAAATAAAAACAGGAAAATCTAAGTTGCAAAAAGCGTGTTCTAACTTTGAAAGATGTAGGGTTTTGTTTCAGACAGACTATAAAATCACTATTTGTTTAAAGGAGTCTAGTGTATATGTGTTGTGAAGTCTGAATATGATTTTTGATTCATGTTAGCATATTGTTTTATACAGTGACCCTCCTCATGTCTTGTTTGACTTGATATTTTAAAAGTGGCTACTATATTTTCAGCTCTTACCATTAAGAGTATATTTCTCCACTTGAATCTTGACACGGACATGTGACTTGCTTTGACCAAAAGGAGTTAACAAACATAATACAAGCCAATAGTTGAAATGTACTCTCCAATTCTTTTGCTTCTTTTGGAATGCAGCTACCTAGTCAAGAAACCTAAGATAGCCTTCTAGATTATGAAGCAAGGTGGCCTAGTTATCCTTTTCTCTTCAGCCACCACCGGAAATGAGATTAACACCACTTGGGGCCAAGAAGCCCCAAAGAAACTCAAGAGATTAGTCCAGTTGCATGAGAAAATTCAGCTGAGATGATCAGAAGAACTGTCCGTCTGAGTTCAGCCCAAATTATCCCCACCCCCAACCCTGTAGTATCATAAATAATCAGTTATTGATTCAAGCCACTAAGCTTGAAAGTGGATAAGTATCAAACACTAACATAATAGGTTAATGTATCTCCAACTACAATAAGCCAAATTTGAAGATGATCCTCAAAATTCTTACCCCCATGTGCCCTGTATAATCTGTGAATACAATAGGATACCACTCCTGGACTATGCAAAGGCAAAGAGATTTTGCAGATATAATCACAGCTGGGCTGGGCACAGTGGCTCACACCTGTAATCCCAGCACTTTGGGAGACCATGGCAGGCAGATCACTGAGGTCAGGAGTTCGAGACCAGCCTGGCCAACATGGTGACACCCCATCTCTACCAAATAAAACAAAAATTAGCCAGATGTGATGGTGTGTGCATGTAGTTCCAGCTACTGGGGAGGCTGAGGTAGGAAAATTGCTTGAACCCAGAAGGCGGAGTTGCAGTGAGCCAAGATCAAGCCACTGTGCTCCAGCTTGGGTGACAGAGTGAGACCCTTTCTAAAAAAGAAAAAAAAAAAGATAAGATGTAATCAAAGCCTCTAATCAGGTGACAGTTAATCGAACAGCAGATTATGCTGGATGGACCTAGCCTAGTGAGGTATGTCTTTAAAAGAGTTAAGAAGGACTCGAAACGGAAGTAAAAACTCTTCTTTTGGCCTTGAAAAAGCAACCTGCCATATGGTAGAGATTATCACATGGCAGAGAATAGTGGGCAGCCTCTTAGGTGGATAAGAATAGCCCTCAGGTAAAAGCTAGCAAGAAATTGGGGATCTCCATTCTTTAGCTGAACACTTTCAATAACCAGTAACTTAAAAGAGGACCTTGAGCCTCAGATGAGGTCATAGCCCTAGGTGGTCTCTAGATGTCAACCTGGTGAGACACCAAGAAGAGGAACCAGTTTGCCTATACCTGGACTCTTGACTCATGGAAACGGTGAGGTAATAATGTGAGCTACTTTAAGCTAAATTCATGATAATTTGTTATTCAAAAAGAGAACACAAATACACCAACCTAGACTTTTAAGTATCAGATATAGCAAGAACTGTAATTTACAGAGATTATCACTTTACAGGTTTCTTTACCAGGTTTTAAATCTTTACAGGTTTTAAATCTTGGTAGAAGGAAGAAGTGAGATGATTTTACTTGAAGAGAGCCATTTTCTTTTTCTCGAGGCTCATAGAAAATGTATCCTCTTTCATGCCATGTGAATTTAAAACAAAGAGGAAGATTTTATCTATAAATGATGGTCTCTTCAAAAGCTGATATTCAATTGGAGTCAAAGGATTGGATTATCTGAACTCTTGGGGGAATTTCTTGCTCCCATAATGTTGTGGCTCAGAATAATGTCATCTTTTCTTCTTCCTAAAAGTGCTGAAAGGCACTCAAAATTATAAGTCAAAGTGCGTGACTGATGGGATTGTTAATGTTGAAAAAGGAATGACTTGTTCTCTATTATAACACAAACAAAAGGAACATAACTTCCACCAAGGAAAACAAAGACTAGAGGAAAACTGTCTACTGATAAAATAAATGACATAATGAAGCCAGTAAAAGTCCCAGCTGGTTACAAACACAGATACAGACTAGCCAAATCTCCATGTGGCAGAATGGATGCAGAGCTTTCTCTGACAGAACAATGACAAGAGATTTCAGTGAATATGCATTGATTTAGCAGGGCCTTGGACAAATCCATCTTTACTGAGTGGCATATACAAGTTCCCTGTCATTAAGTACAAATCAAAGCATTTAAAATGCATGCAAGAAAAAATTTTCAATCCTGCAAGGCTTAGCACCATGCAGAGAGCACCATAGGGCATCAAATTTTTAGAGTGTCATTCCTGTACCACTTTCCTGGATCTATCTCATTTTCTACTTCCTAATTTGCACTGATTCTTCCAAGTTCTGACCTTTTGATATGTTCACCCAGGTCCTTTCTAGCCATATAGCCTTTGCATACATTCTTGAATATGATTTACATCTTCCTCTGAATATGCCGTCTTTATCCCATGTTCCATAATGCTGAGATCTTCCACTACAGACGGCCTCTTCCTCTATGAGAAGTGCTTTCATCACGTTCATCCCAACCCCTCAAACAGACTGAGACAAAACTTAGGTATTATCGCATCCCATGCAAACACTGTTCTCTTTCTCAAATAATTATTCTAATGCTTTGAAAATTGTCTGGTTGTCCTTATGGAGAATAAGGACTTTGAACAAGGACTTAAAGCGTAGAGAGGTTAGCTGGTCCTTCAAAGAAAGAGGGAAACGTGTTGGGAACTAAAAGATTAGAACGATGATGACATGTTGACATAACTAAGTATATGCTTGGTTTTTTTCTTTCACACATAAAAGTGCGAAGGTATGGCATCTCTGAAAAGCCATCAGGTGCCCAGGATCCTTCTCTCTTATAAGTCATCCACAAAATCAGGTTGTCCACATCTGCACGCACCAAGATGCACCAAGATGGCACCTCTCTAAGTCCCTGTTTCAGCTACTATGAAAGGCAGAGGCACAGGGCATGCTCAGATATTACTCAAATTATTTTCATTCATGTTTCAGTGTTCAAAACTTAATTACTTGGGTTTATGTAGCTGAAAGAGAATGCTATAGTTTTAGTGTATCCCTCCCAAGATTCAGGTGTTGAAACTTAATGGTCAATGTAATGGCATGAAAAGGTAGGGGCTTTAAGAGGTGATCAGGTCATGAAAGCTCCTTCTGCACAACTATAATTAAGTTTCTTATGAGACTTCACACAATGTTGGGCTTTCATGTCCTGCTTCCTTCTGGCACATGAAGACACAGTATTCCACTCCTCTGTGGGATACAGTTCTCACCTGACATTTGAACCTGGCAGTGCCTTGATCATGGACTTCCAAGCTACCAGAACTAGGAGAAAATAAAACTTCCATTTCATATAAACTACCCAGTCTTAGGCATTTTGTTATAGCAGCAAAATGGACTAGGGCAGAGAGGCCCCTATTACTTTAGAAGAAATATAGAAAATATACTGGGAGACATCTAGCAGTAAGAAGATGATCATGTGTTCCACCCCTCAATGTTTTGATTGCGATGATCATTGGAGAGGTCATTTATTCAACAAATTTTAATTAACAACCTACTCTGTGTACTTGGCATACTTTTAGAATCTTGGATTATATCCGTGAACAAAACAGACGACCCTATCGTCTTAAACTGTTGATACATTTGTGTGTATAAGATAACTATAAAATGAGTAATGAGAAATGGGAGATTTGAATTCATGTGAGCCTGGAGGAACAGACTTGAGTTCTTATCAGGTATAATTCACTGGACTAGGAACTTTACCTATATTACCTCTTTTAATTCTTCCAAAAACCAGATGGAATAGGTATTATTATTATTATTATACCATGTACACATTGGTGAGATATAAATCTAAACCCATCAAGAAGCTCTTATTTTCTTTTTCTTTTTTTGAGACAGGTCTCACTCTGTTGCCCAGCCTGGAGTGCAGTGGTGCAATCATGGCTCACTGAAGCCTTGGGCTCCCCAAGCTCAGGTGATCTACCTACCTCACCCTGCTGATTTGTCGGGACTACAGGCTTGAGCCACCGCACCAGGCTACTTTTTTATGTATATTATTTTGTAGAGATGGGGTTTCATCATGTTGCCCGTGCTGGTCTCAAATCCAGGGCTCAAGTGATCTGCCCACCTCAGCCTCCAAAAGTGCTAGGATTACAGCTGTGAGCCACTGCGCCCAGCCATGAATAAGCCCTTGGTTATAGTGTGGTGCTTCCCTGAAATCATGAATAAACAGTGTGATAGAAGTTGAAGAGCATGAAATGTTGAGGCAAAAGGAAGTCAGCTTAAAATTTTTCTCTGCCAATTACTAACGGTGACTTTGATGGCCTTTCCGTTAATATTCCCTGTTAACCATGATTTTTCCATGGCCTAAACAACATAGACTTGAGAAGGTTATGCTGGTGCCTCCTGACAATTTGTATTTTTAGTTGCTATAAACCTGCATGAGCCTTTTCACATACCACCTATTTGTAGAGGCAATTCTGACTCATAGAATCTTAAAGAACTTATTTTGCAAATATATCTCTTACCTCTAAAATAAGAAGTGTACTCCTATCCTCGCTTTCCACCATGTTACTTTGTATCTTCTATATCAATGTGTCCCAAGATTTTAGTATGAGAATCACCTGGAGATGTTATTATGGAACACAACTCTCATGGTATTTGATTTAGTCAGTCTGAAGCGGGGACTGAAATTTGCATTTCTAACGAGTTCTCAGATAATGCCAATGTTTCTGTTCTGATTGCCACATTTGGAGAACCACTGTCCTATACATAAGTTTAAAATATATTCCAGTAATCATGTAATTAAAATGGGATAGTTTCATAACATACTATTTAAACTAATTCCCTACTATATAACTCTTAATCCCTCATGCATATGTAAATATATGCAGGCAATCCTTACTTTGATAGTTCCAATATGCACAAACTTAGCATGGTTTAGTTAAATAATACCAGTCCTTCACAATGAGGTTCAAATTTCAGTTACCATGGTTATTAACTATGAGTAATTGCATAAAGGACCAACTTCCATGAAGCTCTTCAGTCTACAAATCACTCTATATGTAACAGATGTCCCTAATAATCAATAATCATGCCACTTCTTTCAAAGTCTATTGATGATTGTTACTGTGTGCATTGTGTGTCAGTTGACCTGCAGATAGCAAAGCAATGCAGTTATTTTGCCTCATTGTCTCCCAGTAATGAAGAAGCTATCTTAGTCAGTTTGGGCAACTATAACAGAATGCCATAGACTGGATGGCTTAAGCCATATAAACTGATTTCTCATAGCTCTGGAGCCTGGGAAGTCCAAGAACAAGGTGCAGGCAGACATGGTATCTGGTAAGGACTCTCCTGCTTGCTTGCAGACAGTCACTTTCTTGTTGCATCCTCACGCTGTAGAGAGAGGATCATAACTCTTGTGCTTTATCTTATAAGGGCACTAATATCATTCATGAGGGCTCCACCTTCATGACTTAATTACTTCCCAAAGGCCTCACCTCCAAATACCATCATATTGGGGATTTAGGCTTCCACGTGTAGATTTTGGGGATTGGGGGGACACATATTCAGTCCATAGCATTTAGAATTTTACACAAATGGATAATTAAAGGAGAGAATTGGCTAACAAAGGAAAAAGTGCAGCAAAGAAATGAAAAGTGAAAATATTGGAAGTAAAACTTGAATAAAATATAAATAGGGTTATAGAAGAAATAGCTGAGTGTGGAATATTGACACTGCCATCGTTTGAAGATCCTAAATATGAAATAGTGAATCAACATACATGAAGAAAGGGGTCACAACAAAAATGATGCCCATACCCTAGCTGAAGTAATTCCAGCAGAAACTTTAAAGGAATTCTCAAAATATTTTAAAACATTAAAATTACAAAAGCTAAAATATTGGCAACTGAGCCACACTTAGATCTATGGTAATTTGCCAAGTCATGGAAAAGGTCTTTGCTCCCTATTTTTAATCATATGACAAGAAGAAGAAAGCAAGCACCATTCAAACTAGTCTTGACACATATAAATAAAATACTTTAATTCTCAATCTTTCCAATGCTTTAAACTACAGTGTACTAAATAACTATTAGTGTTACTGTGTTTTTTATGTTTCTATACATCTTCAGTAGACAGTAAAAGAATAATATTTTGACAAAAGTTTTCAAAGGTTAAAAAGCAGTCATAATTTTCCCCATTGATCATAAATGTCATTTTGCATAGTTTCAACTTGCATGGTCATTTTAACAATTCCATACTACAATGCAAAGTGAGTACTACCTGTACCTGTTCCCCTCTTCCTAAGTATAGAGAACCCCCTTTGTGGTTCTAGTGAACCAGTGCTAGCTATATCAGCATCTTTCTCAGAGCCTCTGGTCTGTACCTTTGTTTTTTTGTTTGTTTGTTTGTTTGTTTTTTAAGACAGAGTCTTGCTCTGTTGCCAGGCTGGAGTACACTGACCTGATCTCGGATTGCTGCAACCTCTGTCTCCTGGGTTCAAGTGATTCCCCCGCCTCAGCATCCTGAGTAGCTGAGACTACAGGCACATGCCACCATGCCCAGCTAATTTTTTGTATTTTAGTAGAGATGGGGTTTCACCATGTTGGCCAGGATGGTCTTGATCTCCTGACTTCATGATCTGCCCGCCTCAGCCTCCCAAAGCGCTGAGATTACAGGCGTAAGCCACTGCATCTGGCCTGGTTTGTACTTTTTAATTGACCTGCACAAGAATAGTACTACCTTTGAGCAATACAGGGGTTAGGTATCCTGACCCCCTTGCACAATCAAATTTTTGTGTATAAATTTTGATTTCCCCAAAACAACTACGAATACCCTTCTGTTGACCAGAAGCCTTACCAATAATATAAACAGTTGATTAACACATATTTTGTATGCTATGTCTATTTTATACTGTATTTTTACAATAATCTAGAGAAAATAAATGTTATTAAAAATTGTAAGAAAGAGAAAATGTATTTGCTATTCATTGAGTAAAAGTCAATCATCATAAAGGTCCTCATCTGCATTGTCTTCATGTTGAGTAGGCTGAGGAGGAGGAGGAAGAGGAAGGATTGGTCTTGGTATCTCAGGGGTGGCAGAGGTGGAAGAAATTCCACCCATAATTGAACCCACATAATTCAAACCCGTGTTGTTTAAGGATCACTAGATTTGGCTCAAATTTACTACTGTGGTCTAACCGGCAACCTAATATCAGTGACCTACAGTAATACATTTCTTACTCAACTCCACACCATTGTACCCACTCAAAATGACAGTCTGGAGAGTGTGCCACCCAATATGCTTTTCTAATACACTTGCCACTTGTGTTAATTTATAGGCTGCTATAACAAAGTACTACAAACCGGGTGGCTTGAAACAACACACAACAGAAACTTATTCTGTCACAGTTCTATAGGCTTTTAGTCCAAAATTAAGATGTCCAACAGGGCCATACTCCTTATGAAATCTGTTGGAGAATCCTTTCTCCCTCCTGGTGGTTTACTAGCAATCTTTGACATTTCTTGTCTTGCACCTACGTAACTCCAGTCACTGTCTTCATTGTTACATGGAGATCTCGTGTGTTTTCCTGTTCTTACATGACTGTTTCCTTATAAGGAAGCTTGTCATATTGGATTAGGAGCCCTCCTACTCCAGTACAAACTAGTCTTAACTAATTATATCTGCACTGACCCTATTTTCAAATAAGATCGCAAACACTCACTTTTATTGTCACTGTATCATATAAACCAACCACAGTTCAAATATTTAGGTGATGAGATCTAACCTCTCTTAGCCTCCATTGCTTCAATATTTGGCATATTAATTCCTAGTCACAGGATAGTTCTGAGTATTAGGCATATTTGCAATGCATTCATCAAAAGGTCATGTCTCCTTAAACACTTTTCCTGAGCACTGCCCCACCCACGCATTTATAAATTAAATATTAAACACTCAGCGTTTACTGTCTTAAATTACTCATAAATATCCATGTTGGGTCACCTAACTAGATTGCAAAAAACAATCAAGGTAATTGTGTGCTAACTATGATTTTGTATCTCCAAAGAACATAACACATGTCTGAATATAGATATTTACATAGCTTTATTGGATATTCCGCCACTCAGTAAAGTTAACTGCATATAAATGCATGTTATGACCCTGATTCCTGAATAATTAGATCAAGATAAAAATTTGATTTTCACAATTGAAATTTCACAGAATAAATAAAAACCAGAAGAATTAATACTGTTCTTCTGGTGCTAAACAACTGTTCTCGTTTTTTACTTTCAGGATAACCCATGGGAATATGAGTAATAAAGGAAACAGGTAACATTTTTTTCTGTAAAAGTCTTTTTGTTAGGTGAAGGTAAACATCATCTCAGCTTGGAAGGGAGAGGTGTTTTACAGTTGAATGATTGGATGGAAGTGTGAGGGATTCTGATTTTAGATTTTTCTGCTTCTACACTTTTCAAGTTAGTGAATTTACTTACAAAGAGAAGTTGTAGAATTATTCGCTAGGAAGTCTTAAAAAACTAATGATAAAATTAGCAGAGTGTGGTGGCATGCACCTGTAGTCCTACGGTCCTAGGTACTCAGGAGGCTGAGGCAGGAGGATCACTTCAGCCCAGGAGTTTGAGATCAGCCTGCGTAACAGAGAAACCCTGTCTCTTAAAAAAAAAAAAAAAAGAAAGAAAGAAAGAAAAAAAAAAGAAAAAGAAAAATGGAGAAGGATGTATCATACAAATACTAGCTAAAAGAAAGTAGCTGACTTTAAAATAAGAAGTTTCATGATGGTAACACAGTCAGTTTTTCAAGAACATATAGCAATTATAAATGTGTATGTGCTTAGCAGGATTTTTAAGTACTTGATGAAATACTTATAGAATTAAAAGAAAATCCAAAATCATATTTAGAGACTTCACTCATATATTTATCAATAATTGACAGTATCAGTCATTGAAAGAAGTGAAGAAAAATCAGAATATACAAGAATTGAATTACCCTGTAACCAAATGGACCTATTTTACATTTAGAGATGTTCCGCCCAACAACATCAGAGTACACTTACTTTTCAAATGTGTATACAATGTTCATCAAGACAGACTGAATTCTGGGTCACAAAACAAATCTCAACAAACTTAGAGATCAGAAATCACACACAGTATATTTATTGGCCATAATGGAATGAAACTAGAAGCAAATAACAGAAGGATACCTGGAAAAACATCTAAATATTTAGAAAGTAAATAGCACACATTTAATTATGTCTTATCCATGAATTAAGTAGAAACTCTTAAGAGAAATTGAAAAATATTTTGGATTGAGTAACCACAAAAACACAACATATTCAAGTTTGTGGTATGCAGCTACAGGAATGGTCACTGAAATTTATACCATTTAATGTTTGTATTAGAATAGAAAAAAAGTCAAATAATCTAAGCTTCTACCTTAAGAAATTAGAAAAATAAACTAAAGAATAAACTTAAACCAAAGCAAACAGAAAATAAAAATAATGATAAAAGTAGAAAGTCATTAGATAAAATCAATGAACAATGGATAAAATTAATAAATTTCTATCCAAACTAAGAAAATAAGTAAAAATACACCATTTATCATGTCCGAATTGAAAGAGATAATGTGTCTGCAGACCCCACAAACATTAATAGAATTAAAGGAATAAAATGAACAACACACAACACAGACGCCACAGATATTAACAAGAATAAAAGGATAATATAAAAACCCTATTTCTATAAATTTGCAACTGAAGGTAGTAGCACAAATTCATTGAAAGATACATAATACTAAAATTCACTCATGGAAAAACAGATAACAGAATAATTATATATCAGTTAAAGAAATTGAACTCTTAATTAAAACTTTTCCAACAAGAAAACCACATTCCCAGGTATTTGCTCTTGTGAATTCTACTAAATAGTTAAGGAAATATATATAACTAATTTGCAAAGTGTGTTCTAGAAAATAGGAGAGAGAACATCTCAGCTCATTTTAAGAGATCAAAATGAGATAAAGACATTACAAGAAAAGTACAGAACAATGTTTCCCATGAATATAAACACAAAACTTCTCAAGAAAAATATTAGCCTACTGCATTCAGAAGTATATAAAAAAGATAATATGTCATAAAATGTGGAGTTTATCCCTGGAATTCTGGATCAGGGACTCAAAAATTAAGATAATTCATCATGTTGGATAAACGAAGAAAACCCATAGTATCATTTCATTTGATGCAGAAAAAAAAATGTAGAAGACTCAGCATCTATTTCTGATTTTTAAAACCCCTTGAAAACTTGGAAGAAAAGGAAGCAATTTTTAGAACAGCTTTATTGTGGTATAACTGATATACAAAAAACTGCATGTATTTAATGTATACTATGTGATGAATTTGGACATGTGCATACACCCATGGTAACACTGCCACAATCAAGATAATAAACATATTCATCACCTCCAAAAGTTTCCTATGTCCCTTTGTGCATTTTTGTTGTTGTTAATAGCACTTAATATGAGAATTCCCCTCTCAACAGGTTTTAATGTGCACAATATTGCATTGTTAACTACAGAGACACTATATTGAATAGCAGATCTCTAGAACATATTCATCCTGCATAATTAAAATTTTATATCCATTAAGCAACACCCCCTTGTAACTCTTGCCCCTAGACCCTGGCAACCTCCGCTCTATTTTCTGTTTCTATGAGTTTGACTATTTTAGATACCTCAAATAAATAGATTCATTCAATATCTGTCTTTCTGTGACTGACTTATTTCACTAAGCATAATGTTTTCCAAGTTCATCCACGTTTTCGTAAATAATAGGATTTCCTTCTTTTTAAAGATCGATTGATCATCCATTCATATATACACCACATTTTCATTTTCTGTTCATCCATTGATGAACATTTTAGTTGTTTTCATATCTTGGCAGTTTTGAATAATGTCACAGTGAACATGGGAGTAAAGATATCTCTTCAAGATAGTGATTTTTATTATTTTGCATATATACCCAGAAGTGGGATTGCTGGATCACAAAGTAGTTCTATTTTTAATTTGTTGGGGAATCTCCATACTATTTTCCATAGTGGTTGCATTGTTTTACATTTCCACCGATGGCGTACATGGTTCCAGTATCTCCACATCCTTGCCAGCATCTGTTAGCATCTAAAAAATAGTAATAGCCATCCTAACAGGTATTAGGGTGATATCTCATTGTGGTTTTGATATTCAATTTCCTGATATTTAGTGATGTTTAGCACATTTTCATATGACTATCAACCATTTGTATGTCTTCTTTGGAGAAATTGCTTTTCAATGCCCATTTTTAAATTTAGATTGTTCATTTATTTATTTATTTTGGTTGTAGGAGTTCCTTATAAAATTTGCATACTATCCCCTTATCAGATATATGGTTTATAAATATTTCTCCCATTCTGTAGGTTTCCTTTTTACTCTGTTGATTGTTTTCTTTGCTGTAGAGAAGATTTTAGTTTGACTTAGTCTCACTTATCTATTTTTGCTTTTGTCGCCTATCCTTTTGGTGACAAAACCAATAAATTACTGCCAAAATCCATATCAAGAAGCTTTTATCCTGTTTTTTCTTCTAATAGTTTTACATTGTCAAATCTTTTGTTTAATTTGTCAATCAATTTTGAGTTATGTGTGTGGCATAAGGCCCATTTTTTTTGCATATGAATATCCAGTTTTTCCAACAGCATTTGTTGAAAGACTATATTTTACTTATTATGTATTCTTGGCAGTTGACCATATATCTGTGAGCTTACAATCTCTTTTATCTGTGGAGGAAGTGTTCCAAGCCCCCCAGTGGATGTCTAAACTGTGAACAGTAGGGAACCCTAGAAATACTATATCTATCTATCTATCTATAAAATATATGTTATATACACACGTATTTGTATATAAACTGTGTTATACATATATACAAATATGTATATAAACTATGTTTTATACATATGTACACACAAACATGATACATTTTAATATAAATTAGGCACAGCAAGAGATTAACAGCAACTAATAATAAAATAGAACAATTATAACAATATACTATAATAAAAGTTGTTAATTCTCTCAGTCTGTCTCTCTTTCAAAATATCTTATTGTACTGTGCCCACTCTTCTTCTCCTTGTGATCTGTCAGTTTGATGTCAGAAATGGCTACCAAGTGACCAACAGGAGGGTGACATGTGTAGTGTGGATGTGATGGACAAAGGAGGGAATTCCTATATGGGATAGGACAGTGTGGGGCAGTGTGAGATTTCATCACACTACCTAGAACCATGCACAATTTAACCCTGATAAATTATTTCTGTTATTTTCTATTTAATATTTTCAGACCATGATTGATTATGTGTAACTAAAGTTCTGGAAGGTGAAACCATGAATAAAGGAAAGACTACTGTATTTCCATCTGTGTATTCTGCTCTGTTGGTCTATATGCCTGTCTTTATACCAGTACTGTACTGTTTGAAATGCTGTGCTGTAATATAGTTGGAAATCAGGAAGTGTGATGCATCCAGGTTTCTTCTTTCTCAAAATTGATTTTGCTATTCTAGGCCTTTTGTGGTCCAGATCAATTTTAGAATGTTTTCCTATTTCTGTAAAAATATACCATTGAGATTTTGATGGGGATAGCATTGAATCTATAGATCACTTTGTATGGTATGGACATTTTTAATAATATGTTCTTCAGTCTATGAATATAGATGTCTTTCAATTTATTTTTATCATTTTGATTTTTTAATTAATGTTTTGTAGTTTCTAATATGCAAGTTTTTCATCCTCTTGGTTGAATTTATAGATCAGACCAATAAAGAGTAAGAAGATTCAATTAGTAATCCAGTATCTCCCAACAAGAAAAGCTCAGGACCCATTGGTTTCACTGGCAAATTCTACCACTTAGAGAAGAATGAATGTTAACCTCAAACTCCTTAAAAAAAAACTGAAGAGGAGGGAATACTTCCAAACTCACATTAAAAGGCCAGAATTACATTGATACCAAAGCCAGACAAGAACACTACAGGAAAAGAAAATGATGAGTCCATATTCCTGATACATATAAATGCAAAAATCTTTAAGAAACACTGGCGGCTATAATTTAGCAGCACATTAAAAGGATTATACACCGTGATTACTTCCCCTCTCTTCATATTTTTCCACCAAACCAATAGATCTCATGTATTACAATGGAAATGACTGAATATTTTAGACCTTATTTAAGAAGATATTTCTAGGGAAACAAAAAGACAACAAAAGAAAAAAAAACATAAGAACAACTGAAGAAATTTTAGCTTCTCACCCCTACTGCTGTAGCAAATCAAACACTGCCTAACTCCTAGTCATATAAGCACAACCCCCACACTAAAGGACTATGTACTTAAATTCCTCCCACCCAGTATATCATATTCAACATTCAATAAAATATTACAACGATACTAGAAGACCAAAACACAGAAGAGAAACAGCAAGTGTCAGAACAACACTCAGACATGGCAGAAATTTTAAAATCATCAGCTTGGGAATTTTAAACAATGACAATTAGTATGCTAAGATTTCTAATGGAAAAAATGAACAACATACAAAAACAGAAGGGTAAAGTAAACGAAGAAATGTGAACTGTATAAAAGAGTTAAAATAAAAAGTTAAACATCCAAAACACCATTAAAAAGGATGAATGAATTTGATGGGTTTATTAATATACTAGACATAGTAAGCAAAGAATCAGTGAGCTTGAATAAATAGCAATAGAAACATCTAAAATCGAGATGCAAAGAGAAAAAAAATGAAAAGAATGAAGCAGAATATCCATAAACAGAGGGACAATTATTAAAGGTATGACATATATATTATGGGAATACCCAAAGGAGAAGAGAGAATAAAACACAGTAAACATTTTAAGTGATAATAGTTGAAGATTTCCCAAAACTAATAATAGACACCAAACCACATATCCAGGAGCTCAGAGTAGGAAAATTACCAAAAATTCTGCGCCTAATCATATATTTAAACTGCAGTAAACCAGAAACAAAGAAAAATCTTGAAAGAAGCCAGAGAAAAAAGTCACCTTATGAATAGAGAAACAAAAATAAGAATTATATTAGACTTCTCTTTAAAAACCGTGCACGTAAGAAGAGAGTGGAGTAAAATAAAGTATTGGTAAAACTACTAGCCTAGAATTCTGAATCTTGTGAAATTTTCCTTCAAAATAGAAAATAAAAACTTTCTCAGGCAGACAACATTATGAGAATTTGCTTCCAGTAGATCTGCCTTGCAAGAAACAGAAAAATAAATTTTTCAGAGAAGGAAAGTAATATAGACTAGAAACTTGGGTCTGCATTTCTCTAATGATCAGTGATACCATCTCAAGCCCGTCAGAATGGCAATTATTAAAAAGTCAAGAAACAATAGATGCTGGTGAGGCTGTGGAGAAAGAGAAACACTTTTGCACTGTTGGTGGGAATGTGAATTAGTTCAACCATTGTGGAAAACAGTGTAGTGATTCCTCGAAGATCTAGAACCAGAAATACCATTTGACCCAGCAATGGCATTGTGTACCCAAAGGAATATAAATAATTCCACTATTAAGACACATGCACACGTATATTTACTGCAGCACTATTTACAGTAGCAAAGACATGGAACCAACCAAAATGCCCATCAAAGATAGACAGGATAAAGAAAACGTGGTACATATACACCATGGAATACTATGCAGCCATAAAGGAATGAGATTATGTCTTTTGCAGGGACATGGATGAAACTGGAAGCCATCATCTTCCACAAACTAACACAGGAACAGAAAATCAAATACCACATGTTCTCACTCATAAGTGAGAGCTGAACAATGAGAACACATGGACACAGGGAGGGGAACAACACACACGGGTGCCAGTTGGGGGTTGGGAGATGAGGGTAAGGAGAGCATTAGAACAAACAGCAATGTTATAAGGGACAGGAAGGAAGAATTGAGAATACTCTGTTGGTAGGTACATTTACTGTTTGTGAAATGGTTTAGTTTTATTTAAAAGTGAACTTCGGATAGATGTAAATATATATTGCAAACGAGAGCAATTGCTAAAAATGTAAAAGAGGCATAATATGCAGAGAGAGGACAGAAAATTGAATCATATAAAATGCTTCATATCCAGAGAGGAATAAAAGATAGGAAAAAATTAAAAAAAATAGAGGGGGTAAAAAAAAAGGAAGAAAGGAAGGAAAGAAAGAAAAGTAGTAAAGAATAGAAAAAAGTAAAAAATACGGTATGTGCAACTATATCAATAATCCCTTTAAACATCAATGGTCTAAATATACCAATTAATAAACAGAGACTAGCAGAGTGGTTAAAAAATAAAAAGATGCTTCTATGTGTTGTCTATATGAAATCTACTTGAAATGCAGATAGTTTTAGAGGAATGGAGAAAAAGACGCCATACCAACCCTAGGCAAAATAAGTTGCAGTAGCTATATTAATTTCAGACAAAACAGACCTCAGAACAAGGAAATTTATCTTGGATAGATAAGGACATTACATAATGATAAAAGATTTAATTCTCCAAGAATATGCAATAATATTTAATGTGTATGTACCTAAAAAGAAATCATTAAAATACATGAGGCAAATACTGACAGAAATACAAAGAGAAATAGATGAATCCACTACTGTAGTTGGAGAATTCAGCAGCCCTCTTCCAGTAATTAATAGACACCGTGGGTGGAAAATCATCAAGTAATTGTTCAACAGAACAGCACCATCAGTCAACTGATTCCAATTGACATTATATAAAACTTTATCCAACAACAGCAGAATACACATTCTTTCCAATCTCACACGGAACATTCACCAAGATCTGTTACATTCTGAGCCATTAAACACACTTAACAAATTATAAAATAATGGAAATCAAGCAGTGTCTTTTCACAAAACAATGGAATTGAACTAGAGATTATAATAGAAAGATAGCTGTAAAACACGCAAGTATTTCAAAATTAAACAAAGTACTTCCAAATAACACATACATCAAAAAAGAAGTCTCAAGAGAAATTTAAAAATATTTTCACTGAATGAAACTGAAAATACAACTTATCGGCATTTGTAGGGTACAAGAAAAACAGTGTTTAGAAGAAAACATACAGCTTTGAATGCATGTATTAGGGGAAAAAAAGAATAAATATTTCAAATTAAAAATAGCTCTATTGGAATATAACTTACATAGCATATACTTCATTTATTTAAAGTATGCAATTCAATAATTTCTTGTGTATTCACAGATAGGTGGAACCATCACCACAGTTAATAAAATTTTGAAAATTTTCATTACTTCAAAGGGAAACACCATATCCTTTAGCTTTCACCTTTTTATCCTCCCACCTCCCTCCTCTCTCTGCCCCCAACTCTAAGCAAATTTGGATTTGTGGTTTTTGTTTATGTTTTGCCAGTTCTGGATTTGTATGTGAATGAAATAACATAATATGGGAATTTTTGCGATTGGAATCTTCTATTTAATATAAGGTTTTCAAGGCTCATTCAAGTTGTAGGATGTAACGATACTTTATTATTATTATTTTTTTTTCTATTTCCAAGTAGTAATTGTATGGATATAACACATTTATCCAATTGTCTGCTGATAGACATTTGGGTTGTTCCCGCATTTTAAATGTCATGAATAATGCTGCTTTAAATACGTGTGAAGAAGTTTTTTATGTGGACATATGTTTTCATTTCTCTTGGGTGTATACCGTGTAGAGAAATTGCTGAGTCATATGCCCACTCCATGCTTAATTGTTTGAGAAACTGATAGAGTGTTTTGCACAGTGGCTGCACTGGTCATTTTACACTTCTACCAGCAGTGTACACAGAGTCCAATTTCTCCATATCCTCACCAATGCTTGCTATTCATCTTTTTGATCCTAGCCATCTTAGTAGGTATGAAGTTGTATCTTACTGTGATTTTAGTTTGCATTTCCCTGATAATTAATAATGTTGGGCATCTTTTTACATACTTTTTGTCTATTTGGAGAGAAGTCTATTTAGATCAGTTGCCCATTTATTAAACTGAGTTTCTGTCTTTTTATTATTGATACATTTAGTCCACCAGTATATTTAATCCAAATAAAAATCCCTTAAAAATATGTGATTTTATGTTTTCTCCCATTTTTTGTGTTGTTTTTTCACTTTCTTCACAGAGTTCTTTGTATCACAAAGGTTTTTAATTTTGATATGATTCAATTTTTCTACTTTTTCTCTTTGGTTGCTTGTGACTTTTATGCCATATCTAATTTTTTTTTTTTTTTTTCCAAATCTAGGGTCATAAAGATTTACCCTGCGTTTTCTTCTAAAAGTGTTATAGTTTTAGAGCTCCTACATTTAGAAGCTAAGATAATCTAAATTTCTACCTTAGAAAATTAGAAAAAGAAGAGCAAATTTTGTAAAATAAGCAGAAGAAAATACATAACAATTAAATTTTAAATCAATGAAATTAAGAACAAGAAACCAATGGGAAAAATCAATAAAACCAAATGCTATTTTTTTAAAAAAAGGATAATACATTTATATAGATCTAGCCAGATTAACCAAGAAATAAAGAGAAAAGGTACAAATTGCTAATGTTGGAGAAAGAAGGACCATCACTACTAATGCCATGGGCATTGAAAGAAAAGTAAAGAAATATTATACATGACTCTGTACCCACAGATTTGATAACTTAGATGAAATAGACCAATTTCTTAAAGTAATTTGCCAGAAGTCACACCAAAAGATATAGATAATCTGAGGAGGCCTGTAACTACTAATGATTTTTAATCAATAATTAAAAACCTTCCAAAAAAGCACAAGGCCCAAGTAGGTTCACTGGTGAATTCTACCAAACATTAAATCTCTTAAAGGAAGAAATTGTATTAGTTTCCTTCAAACTCTTTTAAAAAATAAAAGTGAAGGAATATTTCCTAACTCATTCTTTGAGACCAGCATTACCTTCATAGCAAAACAAGACAAAGAGGTAACAAAAGAAATGTACAGACCAACATCTCTTATTACACAGATCTACCTAAAATCCTCAAAAAAATTTAGCAAGTTGATCATAACAATGTATAAAAATAGAGGTACACATCACAACCAAATGGGATTTATTTCAGGTATTCAAGTCTATTCAATATCTGAAAATCAATTCATATAATCAATCCATCATGAATAAGTATTTTATAAGATCTGAACCATTGATAGTAAAAATGTTCAGCAAACGTAGAGGGGAATTTCTTCACTTAATAAAGAACATCTCCAGAAACCCTACAGTTAGCGTCACAATTAATGGTGAAAAAATAACTGCCTCTATGCTGAAATCAGAAACCAGGCAAGGATATGCCCTCTTACCACTCCTACTCAGCAATGTGATGGGGGTCTTAGCTAATATAATAAGACAATAAAAAGAAATAAAATGTATACAGATTGGGAAGGGAGAAATAAGACTGCCTTTGCTTTCAGATGACATAATTATACAGAAAATCCTAAATAATCAACAACAGCAAACTCCTGGAACTACTAAGCAATTATAACAAGATTGCAGAATGTAAGATTAAAATGTGAAGATCATCTTCTTTCTTATATACAAGCAATGAAAATTTGTCATTTAAAAATAAATCCCAATGCCACTTATATTAACACAAATAAATAAAATTCATAGATATATATCTAAAAATATTCACAATATATTTATGAGGAAAACTAAAAATCTCTGATGAAATAAATCAAAGATCTAAATAAATGGCAAGATATTTCACCTACATGAATAAGAAGAATTTTTGAGATATCAAATTTTTAGGTATAGAATTTTTCATAATATATTTTTATTATCCTTTTAATGTTCTTGGGATCAGTAGTGATGGAACCTCTCTCATTTCTGATATTAAAGATTATGGTCTTCTATCTTTTTTCTTAGTTAACCTGGCTAGAGATTTATCAATTTGGTAATAGATTTAGTCTCTCCAAGCATAAAGGCCATGTTATCACTAAATATCACAGGTGCTGTGTCTCTCATAGAACTAAATTCTTTAAGGTTACAAGATTCAGAGATAAAAGCAATCAAAGTTAGTAAAAAACACTTTATCATTTGCATAGTACTACAGCATTTATAAGTAATTTCCTTTCTGGACATTCCCCTAAATTATAAGTTCTGTAAGTGGTGAGTCGGAGATTTATTTGACTTGTATCTAACTTATTTGAAGGGTCTGGAATGGTGACCGAAATTATGGCAACTGGTAAATAAAAATTTGTTGAATTGATCTTCTAAAATATTTTATATGATTCCCATTTTAAAAGTGAGAAAAACAGAAGCACAGAGAATTTAAATTACTAGCCCAGAATTTAAAAGAGCTAGATCTTGAGCACTGACTTTCAGATGCTAAAATGTTTCATTTTATTCCATTCTACTAGGACAAACCAAATCAAACAAAAGCACATTCTCACCTCAGTCGATATTTTAAATTACCTACCAACTGTAATCTGAGACGAGAGACAAAAATAACTGTGCTTTCTGATAGCTGACAAGAGAGAGATGATTTTTCTTCTATTAACTGTGATAATGATGGGAGAGTTCAGACAGTGTCAATAACTTTGTATTTTGAAATATTTTATATTAATGAATAAAATATAAAAACATATTTTTCTCTTCATCAGGCAGAAATTTCTCTTTTACTATTGTACTGTGTCTGCAGGGACATGACTATTTCCGTTTAAAGCAATGATCCGCAGATCACTGAGACATTCCAAATCATTTCTGACGAGTAGGAATTCTTAAATATGGTTACTAGATTTATTGCATTAAATTTATTTTCTTGTATAATCATTCTGTTGAAATTTGGGAAGAGAATATGTAATTTCCTATTAATTCAATACTGTAACAAATCTTTTCTATGTGCATGTTAAATACCAGGCGGCATACCATTTGCTGTGGGTATAATCCTGCCTGCAAGGAGCTCACCATCTATCGGAGAAGACAGACGCTAAACCAAAATTCATATGAATTGAAAATTAAGACAGTAGAAACATAAGATGTTCAGAGTGATGTTTAGGTGGAGGCCAGAAGGGTAGGTAGGTTATAGACAATTGAGTGCCAGGGAAAGAGGTTCCAGGCAAAAACAACAGCATATATGAAGGCTCTGAAGTGAGAGAGAACTTGGCATCTCCAAGAAACTAACTGGAGAACACTCAGAATGCCCAGAGTGCAGAGAGCAATGGGAAGAATGAAGATGGGGAGCTCACAGCATAGAGGCCACATCAGTCATACTGGGGAGCTGGACTTCACTGTATGTCTCTAAACTGGTTAATGGACAAATTAATTATGCATTTTAGAAGAATCTTCCCTGCTGCTTTCTTTGAAGTCTTTAATAGTTATGCTACCAACAGACTTAGCTTTGCCCTTTCCATCTTGTTGGTTCTCGATGTATTTTTATTGAATATTTCATGGATAACTACGAATAATCTCCTTCACTTTATTTGCTTTACATTTATATCCTGCCTGCTCCCAAAAGGATTTGGAGCACAGTTCAGAGAATGTGTTTGTGGAAATGTTTTTTCTCAAAAGTTCACCGGTTTATAAAACTAGAAGACAAGTATTGGGACAAGCAATACTTTTCTCTAAATAATGATTGTGAGTTTCTGCTTATTGTGAGCTCTCTGAGCTTTGGCATGATACTTACTGGATGCTCAATTAGTGTTCGGTAACAAGTGAGTAATGAATGAGCACTGTATTGAAAATGTAAGGTGTAGACGACCTGCACGCAGTGGCAAGTATTGTACTAAGCTCTGGGCAACATATGGAGTGGTGCATATAACAATCTCTTTCTAGAGGCTTTTGCAATCAAAGGATATTGCACCCACGAAAACACAAAAAGATGCACATCATTACACATGTGCCTTAACCTGAAGGTTGAACATGATAAACCCCATAAGAGAGGAATAGTGTATACATTTTCTTACACAAAATACAACATTTTTATTCCTCCTCAAAATAACTCAATTTGCAAAAGTTCAGATGCTTATTAAAACTAGCTCCAAACTCTGAAGCCTTGGGAGTTTTCTTGTCACTGCTTATATTTCAGTTTTGAAAAATAACTGCAGGATGACTTAATTAATTGTTCCTTCTTTCAGTTTTCTGTCTAAAGCAGATGAATACCTATGCATCCCACAAATCAATGAGCCGTGGAACTTCCTACAGATAGATTAGTACATCTGTACTTTAAAGCCAGTTTGCATGAGAAGGGAAAAATATATTCCCATGAGGAATGTTTAAGGGATCAATTCATAAGCAAAGGAAACATGCTATTCTCAGCAAGGAAACAATACATTTTGTATCTGTTGCTATGATTAATTACATACTACAGCTTGGAGAATGTTTTTAAAGGGCCACAGTCACTCTTTTAAGACCCACAAGTTGACCTGAATTAAAAGCTGAAGAGGAATTACACACTTATTCTGAGCAGCTTTGTGTAACAGAACTGTTGTGTGAGAAATTACAGATAAAAATAAAAATGCACAGTCTTTGGGTAACACTTAAAGTAGACAGTGTTGCCCCACCTCTTGTGACTGATTCCACTAATGAATCACAGTTATAACAAACCTCTTTCCTGAGCATTCCGCCAATTATACTGCAGTGAAAATGAGGATAAAATAGCGTCACTAGGGAGGCCGAGGCGGGCGGATCATGAGGTCAGGAGATCGAGACCATCCTGGCTAACACGGTGAAATCCCGTCTCTGCTAAAAAATACAAAAAATTAGCCGGGCGCGGTGGCGGGCGCCTGTAGTCCCAGCTACTTGGGAGGCTTAGGCAGGAGAATGGCGTGAACACAGGAGGCGGAGCTTGCAGTGAGCCGAAATCGCGCCACTGCACTCCAGCCTGGGTGACAGAGCAAGACTCCATCTCAAAAAAAAAAAAAAAAAAATAGCGTCACTAAAATTTCAGTGAGCCGCCTACTCTAGATTCCTTCTAATAAAACATTCACAAATGCATTTCTAAGAGAAATTTTTAAGAACGGATATTTGAGGCATAATATTGTTTCCTGATGTAGTATTTAAGATCTGATTAATTCTAAATTCTGTATTCATTGATAAGAAATTAATAAGTACATAATAAGCATAGCCTTTCAGAGCCAGGACTTGTGTGCAATTGCTCTCTCCTCTCTTCCTACTTATCACAGCCTTCTATCTTCTTTCTTTACTGGTCTTTCCACTCTGAAGTAATGAAACAGCTTTCTCCAAGTGCACATCTTGTTGCAAACCAACTTGACAATCCGTTGCACCATGACTTCTTGTTTTGCAAAATCGAGGATTGCATTCACATTTCTTCGGCAAAGTGTTCTTCTTACTGTGATCTCCTACCCACTCTATGTCATTTATTTGTTCTCTCTTATGCTGTACTTGCAGGACTAGGATATGGATTCTTAGCATGCAGATTTTCCACGCTTTATCTCCGAGCAATTTTCTCCTACCTCACAAAGCTATGTCCTCCTACCTGGGACTATATAAGTAATAGTTAGTTTGGTTTCAATTCCAGGCAGATGAACCCTGCCTTTACACAGCGACCTCTGGCAATCAGAAGAAATGAAGCATGTGTTCTGACCACCCATATGTGGAGAAAGGTTGGAAACATCTATTTCATCAGTGTTTCCCCCATTTTTCAAGCTCCATTGCTACTGGTGCATTCCTAACGATGACCTGGAATGGGCCCTTGAAAAAACACAGAATCAATTCTGGTTTGTCTACTTCATAAATATCTGGATAAAAGGAAATTGTCTGAAACCCGTAAGTTTGAAGACTGCTACCTTACTCCCATAAAAGCTTAAGACTTCATTTTTGATGCCTCAAATCTACCACACTGTGGCAGTGAGGAGGCTGTTAAGAATAACAACAAGAACAGGTAGACACAGGGATGGAAACAATACATTCTGGGCCTGTTGGAGGGTGGTTGGGGAGGGGAGAGAGAGCATAAGGAAAAAAATGCTTGCTGGGCTTAATACCTAGGTGATGGGTTGATAGGTGTAGCAAACCATCATGCACACATTTACCTTTGTAACAAACCTGTGCATCCTGCACCTGTGCCCCAGAACTAAAAATAATATAATAATAATAATAAAAGAATAATAATTAGTTGCTTAAAAGGATACCTGTCTGTCCTATGAAACTGTTCTAATTTCTGTTATCCTGAGATCTCAGTTGCAGGCATTCCGCAACTTCTTGGTGCTTGCTTTGTAGATTCTTCTTCCGGAACTGAAGTCGTGTGTACGATGCTTGAGTTTTAAGAACTTAGAATTAAAAGAAAAACATAGAAGCATACAAATGAATACGATATCTCAGATTATCTGTCTAATCTTCACAGGAGCTGCCAAAACTAGACAGGGATTAATCTCAAAGAATAAGTAGAGGTAGGCAAGGTTTCTAAGAATACTCTCATTCTCATTCCATGAATAATCTTGTCCTCTCTTTCTTCACTGGCATTGCGTGTGCTGTCCTCTGGATCTAGCGTGTTCTGACCCCCGTCCCCTCACAACCCATCTTCCTGGAGGCATCTCTGCAACCTCTTTCTCTCACAATTTAAAACAACTTTCTGTTGGTGAATTTGGTTTAGATGCCCCACTTTCCCCAAAGCTGCCTGTACTTATCCCTTGTGGCACTTTTCACATTGTATTATGAGTGGCGATCTCTGGCAGGAGAAACTATTTATCTCATGCTTTCTTTTTTATATTTTTTTCTTTTCTTTTTACTGAGCATCTATCTAAAAACCTTTTGCATTCTTGAATATTAGTTGAATGTATATCATAAATGTGTGTAAAAGAGTATGGTTTGGATGGGAAAAGATATAGGAGGAGAGAGCATGAAATGTTACAGGTGGGAATCAATTGGAAAATAAAAAGAAACGGAGACGGGAGAAGAGCGTTGCTTTGCCAGGTTTGGAACAGAGGTTCTTCCTTCACAGAATTGCTTTTTTTTTTTTTTCTTTTTGGAACAGAATCTCACTCTGTCACCCAGCCAGGGATTTTTTTTTTTTTCTTTTTTTTTTTTTGTGACGGAGTCTCACTCTGTTAGCCAGTATAATCTCGGCTCTCTGCAGCCTCTGCCTCCTGGGTTCAAGCAGTTCTCCTGCCTCAGCCTCAGAAGTAGCTGGGATTACAGACATGTGCCACCAACACCCAGCTAATTTTTGTATTATTGTAGAGACGGGGTTTCACCATGTTAGCCTGACTGGTCTTGAACTCCTGACCTCAAGTGATCTGCCAGCCTCAGAGTTCCAAAGTACTGGGATTACAGGCTTAAGTCACCATGCGTGGCCAGAATTGGGTTTTTTTTGTTTGTCTGTTTTTGTTTTTGTGTTTTTGTTTTTGTTTTTTTTTTACTTTTATTGTTTCTATTTAAAGAATACGACTCCTCAGGACAAACCTGAAAACAAGAGAATATATCAAACTTGCTTTCCCAGTTACAATATCTCAGGAAACAGAAAAACAAAAAAAATTAAAATGGAGGCAAGCCAGAGAGAATGTGAAGAAATAAACGATTAGCCAGAGACCTGGAGATTGCAGGGAAAAAGACCATTTGCCATATATTTGTCAGCATTTTCTTCAAGTATTGGCAAGACAATTAGTTAGGCTGATGGGTTAAATATTCAGCTTGGTAACAGTAGCGTGGATAGGGCATTATATGGAGAAATTATACAACATATTTACCAAATGTAATGGGCTGATTCTATCACTGTATTTTAGAACATAAAATGTGTATTTGACTAACAGGTATTTTACCTTAAATTGCTTCTCTTAGTGTATTACAAACCTATTTTCTGACACTGGTTATTACTTATTTCTACAGCCTTTATTAGAGGAGCAGTTAAAGAGTAACTTCTACCCTTAAAAAGGTTGATTTGTTTGCTCCAGGAAGGAGTCTGGTGTGAAATGTTGAGACAAGCTTTACTTAAAGGGCAGTTGCCAGGTGACAGTAGAAATCATTCGTCTCCTTCGTATCCTACCTTACCTTTTCTTTCCGCATCTTTCTAACAGTGAAAGTAATGGGTTACAAAGTCAGTATCCTTGCTTGTCTATTTGCAATGCTCTTTATTTTATCATTATTTTTTAATCCCCTCATTTCAAGAGATAGCCAGTGGTAGATGCAGCCATGCATATCTATAAAAGAGAGAATGAAACAGGGTCACTACATAATGTTTTTAATAATTGTAGATAGCATATTTTCCTCTTGTGCATTGGAAAGCTGGGCTAAGTTATTTAATTGTTTGCCGATTGTTAAGACATTTGCCTCGTAAGGGCATTCATTATCTACTCAGAGAAATTCTTCAGCTTACAGATGAAGAGACGTTCATTCTGGGTGCTTTTATATATTTAAAAATATTTTAGCTATTGAGGTTTCCTGTACTTAATCCAGTCTTTTACTTTCTTTCATGGAAAAAAAGGGCAGGTCTAAATGCAAATTAACATTACTGTTTAAATATCACAGACCATTTTCTCTGAGCCCAGTTACAATAACTAGTAATTATAAAAATTGCTTGCCTTCGGCTTCCGGCTAAGCCAGTGCTAAACTTGTCCTTTTATTAGATCTGTCAGACTGAGTTAATTATCTTTATGATAATAGATGTGCCTTACCTCCAACAAAACAAATACACTTATAATTAGCTTTTTAGTTAGAGGTTTAATTTATTTATAAAGACTGTTTGTTTTCCTTCTTTTTGCCTGTTTTAAAAACCAGAGCATAGGGAGGGAAGATTTCCAGTTTATCAGGTTACCAGCCTGCTTACTAGTTTATAAAGACAGAGAAAGAAAAAGGACTCATCTAGCCACCAGGTCCAGTGTTTAATAGTGGTTCATTGCTCTTCAGTATTAGATCAGTTCAACTCCAAGGCATTTTATTTTTCTCTACGTACACAGAAAAGGCCCTTTTTATCTGCTTTCTGCCTTCTCAAAAGATCAGTGTTATGGAAGCTATTATATGGAAGTACTAACAAATATGAATTGGAAAGCTTTCTGTAGTACAGCAGAGCTGCATTAAAAATCAAATCATTTCATACTGGTGCCATGTCCCTAAACTTTTGTGGCACATGCTCCTCTTTCATCTACAACCAGCATGTTTCAGAATATTACACAAATGCCTGCAACGCATTCTTGGAAAGTATCTACAATGAAACAGCAAAGCATAAAGAAAAAAACATATGCTTTGTGTCATGTCAAGCAAAGCTGAGTTTCAGCTCTGGTTCTGATGCTCGTTGCCGTGTGACTCAGGCAAGTTGTTCAACCTCTGTGCCTAAGTTTCTACATCAGTATAATGAGAATAACACCTACATTAGGAGGGGCTACTGAGAAAACTCAAAAAGAATGTATACAGAAGATTCAATACAGTGCCTGACTCAGTATGGGGTACTTTTTATTATTATTATTATTGTTAGAATTATGAAGGAGTATAGATGCATGGAGAATCTGAAGTCACTGTTAAAACCTAATAATCATTTTATAGATTCTAATTTATATGTAGATA
This sequence comes from Papio anubis, assembly GCF_008728515.1. Classification (NCBI taxonomy): domain Eukaryota; kingdom Metazoa; phylum Chordata; class Mammalia; order Primates; family Cercopithecidae; genus Papio; species Papio anubis. The sequence goes on along the minus strand of NC_044978.1, from coordinate 163,482,833 downwards.
TGTATTCTACTAATTTGTAAAACAGACTTCCCTGATCATCTAGAAAGTTATTCTGATTCAAACAAAAATAATGAAAGCCCATACAAAGAAGCGATTTTCCAAAGCTGCTATGCTGAACTTCTACCAATGTCATGCTGAAAATGCGCTGCTTTATCTCAGAGTTATTTACACAAAGCATAACTCTTTTTTTCTTTCTTTCTATAAATGGACTAACTCATTTTGATTTGAAAAATTCTATTGGCTTCATGTTCCCTTCCAGTTTTGATTTGCCAAATATAGAGATCTTGGTTATGATAGCAAAGATCTTATTCATTCAATATAGAACCTAAAGATTGTTTTTTTAATGTGAAGTCAGATTTACCCAGGATAACGTTCAAGCTGCAGGCAAATCTTTAGCAGTCAGCATTTTAAGCTGATTGCTGGCAAGAAGAGGGATCGCAGTGTTGGGAGTGATGGCTCAACCCCTTGACCACATAGGCAACTGCGCACGCGCCCGACTAGAGAGGGTGGGAAGGATGTGAGGGGAAGGAGCTCAGGGCAGTACAGAGCCTAACAGTGCCATCCTGAGTTGAGCATCCTGGCACCTAACACTGAACAGATTTGTTTCTAGAGGTGCTTTAGGTGTTTGGGCATCAAGAGGCAGGATGCGATCATTCACGTGCCATCCAAGGCCCTTTGTTGTAGGAGTTCCATGACTTTCCCAGTCAGGACAGTTTGCCATCTACATAATATTCTTATGAAATCACCTGAAGGTCTTTTCTGTCCCTCAGGACCATGGTAAACACACTCAAATCCCTCTATTCCATCCTAAAACTGTATGGATTTTTCTTAAAGTCAGGGGTTCCTTTTATTCCCTTTTTCCTAAATAGGAACGGAAGTCTTCATTTCAGGGCTCTCTGGCTGGTGTTGCCAACATGAGATTATGGGACATATTTCTGTGACCTGTACTTTAGTCCTGAGCTCCTGCAACAGGAAATTCATTCGTTAATTCAATAGCGATTTTTTTTTTTTTTTTTTTTTTTTTTTTTTTGCCAAAGCAGTGTGCTGGAGGCAGCGCGTACAGCAGTAAAATGATAAACACATTCTCTGTTCTTTCTTTACCTCTGCTCCCACATGTTTTGTAAAAGGTCAGTTGTGACATGAAGACAATCCAGGGACAACTACAACAACATGGAGGTGGGCACATTATGCAATAATCTAGAGAAAAGAAGTATTCATGTTTAGAAGAATAGTATTTAAAAGAACATTTTATCACTTAGGGGCTGGATAATCGGAACTTGGAATGTTGTCAGTATCTCCAGCATTTTCCTTTCCTTTTTTTTTTTGAGGTGGAATCTTGCTCTGTCACCCAGGCTGGAGTGCATTGGCACAATCTCAGCCTATTGCAACCTCCACCTCCTGGGTTCAAGCGATTCTCCTGCCTCAGACTCTGTAGTAACTGAGATTAAAGGCATGCGCCACCACACCCAGCTAATTTTTGTATTTTTAGGAGAGACAGGGTTTTACCATGTTGGCCAGACTGGTCTTGAACTCCTGTCCTCAAGTGATTCACCCACCTCTGCCTCCCAGATTGCTGGGATTACAGGTGTGAGCCACCATGCCCAGCCCTCCAGCACTTTTCAATCAACAAAAGTCATTTATAAAACAACATAACTATTTTAGCAGTTAAGAAAACAAATATAGGTATTTAGCAAAGATATCTGGATTTTGTATTCTTATGAAAATATATAGGCATATCATCTATTGATTCAACAAATACTAATTAGGATGCTACTATTTGTCAGGCACTTCTAGGCTCTGGGTATTACTAGTGAACAGGGCCTTCTAGCTGCTGCTGTATCATAACATACATTTTCTTGTATCTGTACATAAGGCCAGGTACATAATACAGAAGAGGCTCTCTCAAATCTGTCCGGCCTAACAACTTGCTAATCAACCCCTCCATTTTCCCTCTCAAATCTACGGAATAATGTAGCACCCTGCATTTTTACAACTGCTCCTACTCTGTCGAATATGGGTTTATGAAAAACCATGATTTTTTTGTTTCTAAATTTTGGGTGTACCAGTTTTTCTTTTTAGTGTATTTATGGGAGTTAAATAGGTAAACTAAGTAAACATGAGCATAAAAAGAGAATTGTAAATTGTGTAAAACTAATTGAAATGTTTGAGAGAGACTCAGTGGGAATGAGTCACTAAGATGCATTTGTTTTTGAAATAAACACATGTGCAGCAAATGCTCATCTATCCTCACATGTATCTGCTGATGGGGAATGCCCTCTGCACATTTGCGAGACTGTATCTATGGCTGGCTGAGGATTGGAAGGTATAACGGAGCTCATAGAGCATTTGAAATATGGGAGCCTTCCTCAAAGTAATTTTGATGAATATCCTAAAGAATGAAAAGTAATAATTCACATTCTCTGTTTCACAAGAAATTAAAAATGTCTTCATTTATCCTTCATGAATGAATTCATGATTTAAATATTTTGGTAAAAAGAATTTTTTTAATAGCTGCCTGTAAGACTAAGTGAAGGAAATGTGGCTGAATGTAAAAAGGCCAATCTTGCCTTCCTTTTCTTTCTTCTGTGTAAATCATTTGAGACTTTTCTTTGCTACTGCTGTGCTCCAGTGAGCCAATCTGATCTCTAAGTCATTACTACCTTTTTTGCCTGAATGACAGGGCTACATACAAATAGAACTTGTAGTGTAATTCTACACTTGTATTAACATTTATTTCTCTCCATTTTATTTAAGAATAATGGTGCAGAGAGGCCCCAAAATAGTATTAGACTCTAGTAGCGTGTCTGCAAATTACCATCCATTTCTCTGTATCCTGCATTTCCTTAGCTGTCACTTCCATGGACTTATTCATAGACTCTAGCTCTTGCATCTGGTTCTACCACTGATGCTTTTCAAAGATTTATCAGATAGAGGTGGGGGATGGTTTTGTATGTGTCTATTTATTTCTTTCTTTAATTTTTTTTTTTTTTTTTTTTTTGAGACAGGGTCTAGCTCTGTCACCCAGGCTGGAGTGCAGTGGCATGATCTTGAATCAATGCAACCTCTGCCTCCCAGGTTCAAACTATTTTCCTACTTCAGCCTCCTGAGTAGCTGGGACTACAGGCACACTCCACCATACCCAGCTAATTTTTATATTTTTGGTAGAGGTGGGGTTTCACCATGTTGCCTAGGCTCATCTCAAACTCCTGGGCTCAAGCGAGCCTCCTGCCTCAGCCTCCCAAAATTCTGGGATTACAGGCGTGAGCCACCACATCCGGCCTATATGTGTTCATAAACAGTTCCCGTCTCCTCACACGTGGTTTCCACAATGGTCTCTTTCTAAAAGCCAGTTCAGGCATCTTCTCTTAAGCAATTCACATTCCTGGGCACTGTTTCTATTATGTCATCTCCTGCTCTTGAGATCAGGAGAAATTGGGGTCAAAGTGGGGGTATAAATCTCCACCTCACAAAACATTCAAAGATCCAGTCTGATGGAGGCTCTGTCATCTTTAACCTATGTCTTCACAGATGACCTGGGAATTACTATCCAGCCAGAAAAGTAGAAATGAGTATGGAGGATTTTGCATGGAAAATTTATAAGGCCCAATCCTGGGAGCTGCAAATATTACTTACATGTATATTAACCCTTGATCACATGACTGCACAAAATTTCAAGAAAAAAAAATTGTGAAATGTAGGCTGTCTGTGGGACCAAGAAGAAGAAATGGCTTTTGGTTTCAGGTGACAGTGACCACCAGAGCGACATTATACTTTTTCTGGAACCCAGTTGTTGGATCAAAGTGACCATCAGCTACAAAGTGGACTTTTAGTGTGACAGGATTGAAAGAAGAAAAGGTTTGGAAATAAGCATTCTTACACAAATACTCTCTTAGAAATCCCAATTTAATGTGTTAAGCTCAAAGGTTTTTGTCACCAGTGATCATCAGCCTGGGGATGTTATCAGAATGTGGGTCCTCAAATTTTCTATGTCTTCTGGAAGACCCAGTTGGGTTGAGTGACTCTGCCTCTTGAGAATGAAGTTCTGTCACATTAGGAAAAACCCCAATGGAGGGCTTGCTCAACCTCTTACCCACAGCCACATCTGAAACAGTGGCCTAGGTCCAGTCCATTTGGGTCATGGTTTTCGGAATCTGCTGTTGTTAAGATTCTCACTACCAAGGATGAAGAGCCACTCTAGCAGTCAGATCTCCATTTGTCTACAAAGCTGTCTCTACTACACGACCAAAATTGAGTAATTCCTCATGGGCAAAAATATAACAGCCTTGGCAAATGGTTTCAACTGGTCCTATGGAATATAATTATGTTATGACCTAGTCTGGTTATAGGGTAGCAGAGCCCAGCTGGGTATGATAGTAGCTGCAAATATTGAGACCTCCACTAATCACATTGTATTCCCATGGGACTTTCAGGGGTGGTGAAATGGAGGCTATCTATAGACCCATAAATAAACTGGCAACAAAGAACATGCAAACTGTTAGATGTTTCCTATATTAGGTACACAGAACAAGATACCATTCCAAGTCTTTCTATAACAGTTCTCCAATGAGGGATTGGAGATATTTGATAAGCAATATTCATTGCATGTCTTTCACTTGGTGCCCATTTGTAGTAATATTTACCCAACATTTTTTTGCATTTAGTAAAATAAACTGATTTATAAGAATTAGGTATCAGAGCATTTTCATCAAACTCTCCATTGAATTCCTTGCAGGACTTCTTCAGTGGCCACATTAATTTTGCATGAATAACCTACTAGTTCTGAAAACAAAATTATATACATTTTGGTCAATTGAAAGAACATTTTGATATCTGGATTTGCTTCCACACAGTGATATCATAAGTATGTAGTCATAAGATCATTGATATTACTAGATTTTTTTTTTTTTGAGATGGAGTCTTGCTCTGCTGCCCAGGCTGGAGTGCAGTGACATGATCTCAGCTTACTGCAAGCTCTGCCTCATGGGTTCACGCCATTCTCCTGCCTCAGCCTCCCAAGTAGCTGGGATTACAGGCACCTGCCACCACGCCTGGCTAATTTTTTGTATTTTTTTTTTTAGTAAAGACAGGGTTTCACCGTGTTTGCCAGGATGGTCTTGATCTCCTGACCTTGTGATCTGCCTGCCTCGGCCTCCCAAAGTACTGGGATTACAGGTGTGAGCCACCGCGCCTTGCCCTGATATTACTAGATTTTCTAAAATGAATACTAATACTAGTGTTGTTTGTTGGGTTCTGGTTTCAATAGGTTAGCTCAGGCATTAGAGATTTTGACTTCAGATATTGTGGCTGCTTTTAGTTTTCTGTGAAAAAGACATTTTCACAGATGCCCCTCATGTATAACAGCTCATAGAAATGGATTAGAGGAGATGAAGTGGATGATGAAGGAAATTTTTCCTTAACAAACCACTGTTATTCCTTTTGTTCCAATGTCTCCCTCTTGGTATCAGTTCAGTTTGTATTTTCAAGGTCCATGATGGACCTCAGCTTTACTCCTCTACAAAGGTACCAGGCCACTTTTATCTACCAGAAGAATATCATCCATGTGTAACTTTGCCTCTCTACAGCATCTAAATCAGAAAAGTTAGAGCATGACATAGGAAGGATCCCTCAAAATATAGTTTTGGAGATTACAAAGCTTAAGAGTCATTATTTCTCCTTTCCTCCATGTCAGAAAAATAGAAAATAGACACAAGGATCACTAGCTAAATGTGACAAGGTATTATCTTTGCTAATGGCTAATCAGGTGCCCAATTGTCCCCCTAATATAGGCCTCCTGATAACATATGTTAGAGAATGTAGCTTAGAACCAAAGCCTGATGAAAAGTTTTTATTTTCATTTTAAAATGAGACCTTCAAGGAGAGCTGGGTCTGCAGAATAGACTTCGATTATACATAGCCAGCCTGCCAAAAGAACTGTAGGCCTGGTTCATACATGGTTACCAGAGAGAGAGAGAGAGAGAGAGAAATAGCAGGTCTTCTTCAGGGCACTTATCTTATGGGAACAGAGAACAGAGAAGGAAAGCTCACTCCCTATACGTGCAAGCAGTTCCAGGACATCAAGAGACTATGCCTGACCTCAGTAATGAGCTGCTGCATGGTCACCACACCCACTGCTAAAAGTATGTTCCTACCATACCTAGGTTCTCACTAATCAAGGTCAGCTGTTCTCCCTCTTCAGAGGAGGAGGGAATAAGACAGCGAGATAATACTGAAGTGCAGTGTGAGAAGTTAGAGGATTAAATGCACACAGGCATAACTCGATTTACCACCCTTTGATTTATTGTGCTTTGCAGATAATGCATTTCTTTTTACAAATTGGAAGTTTATGACAACCCTGAGTCCAGCAGTCTATCAACGCCACTATTTGTACTCATTTCATGTCTCTGCATCTTATTTTGCAATATTTCAAACTTTAGTTTTTTCAAACTTTTTCATGTTTGAATATTTCAAACCTTTTCATGTTTATTATACCTGTTCTGGTGATCTGTGATGCAGTGATTTCTGATGTTACGATTGTGATTGTTTTGGGGTGCCATGAGCTGTGCCCGTCTAAGATGGCAAACTTAAGAGATGTGTGTGTTCTGACTGCTCCACCAACCAGTTGTTCCCTCTTCTCTCTCCCTTTCTTGAGCCTTTCTGTTCCCTGAGACACAACAATATTGAACGTAGACCAATTAATAACCCTGCAATGGCCCCTAACTCTTCAAATGAAAGGAAAAGTTGCATGTCTCTCACTTGAAATCAAAAGCTAGAAATGATCACTTTAGTGAGGAGAGCGTGTTGAAAACCAAGATGGGCTGAAAGGCAGGCCTTTTTGTGCCAAAGCTAAGTTGGAGATGCAAAGAGGAAGTTCTCAAAGAAAATTAAAAGTGCGACTCCAGTGAACACACAGATAAAATAAAAAAATAAATTAAAAAAAGGCAAAACAGCCTTATTGCTGACGTGGAGAAAGTTGGAGTGGTCTAGATATACGGTCGAATCAGCCACAGCATTCCCTTAAACCAAAACCTCTCTTCAATTCTACAATGACTGAGACAGGAGAGAAAGCTGAAGAAGAAAAATCTGATCTGATGCTAGCAGAGGTAGGTTGATGAGGTTTAAGGATAGAAGCTATCTCCATACCATAAAAGTACAAGGTGAAGCAGCAAGTGCTGATATGGAGGCTACAGTAAGTTATCCAGAAGACTTGGCCAAGGTAAGTGATGAATGTGGCCACACAAAGCAACAGATATTCAATGTAGATAAAACAGCCTTGTATTGGAAGATTTCATCTAGGACTTTCATAGTCAGAGAGGAGGAGTCAGCACTTGGCTTTAAAGCTTCAAAGGACAGACTGACTTTCTTTTTAGGGGCTAAGGAATCTAATGACTTTAAGTCAAAACAAATGGTTATTTAAAATTCTGAAAATTCTAGAGCCCTTAAAAGTGATGCTAAATCTATTTATCTGCACACTCGAACCAGAACAACAAAGCCTGGATGATGAGACACCCGTTTACCACATGGTTTCCTGAATATTTTAAGCCAACTGTTGAGACCTATGACTCAGAAAAAAAAATTTTTTTTTAATATTTCTGCTCATTGACAGTGCACCTGGTCACCCAAGAAGCTAACGAAGATGTACAGAAAATTGATGTTTTCATGCCTGCTAACACAAATTTCATTCTGCAGTGCATAAATGAAAGAGTAATTTCAACTTTCAAGTGTTAACATTGAAAGATGATCTTATCATTTTGTAAAGCTATGGCTTCTATAGACAGTGATTCTTCTAGAGGCTCTGGGCAAAGAAATTGAAAGTCTTCCAGAAAGGGTCCACCTTTTTAGTGCCATTAAGAAAAGTAAAACCTTTATGGAGAATATATGGAGTTAAAAAGAAATAGAAAATCATGTCCTTTTTAGCAACATGGATGCAGCTGAAGGCCATTATACAAAGTAAAACAATGCAAACACAGAAAATCAGATACTGCATGTCCTCACTTACAAGTGGGAGCTAAACAATGGGTACAAATGAACATAAAGATGGAAAAAATGTAGACACTGGGAACTCCAAATGAGGGGACGAAGGGAGAGAGATAAGGATAGAAAAGCTGCTTATTGGGTACTATGTTCACTATTTGGGTGATGGGTTCCCAGGAAGCCCAAATTCCAGCATTATGCAATATACCCAAGTGACAAATCTCAACATGTACCCTATGAATCTATAAAAAATGCTAAAAATAATACAAAAGAAAACTGTGGAAATTTCTCAAAGAACTAAAAATAGATTTGACCTAGCAACCCTACTGTGGGTATCTACCCAAAGGAAAAGAAATAATTATATCGAAAACTGTACATCTATGTTCCCTGCAGCACTATTCACAATAGCAAAGTCATGGAATCAACCTAAATGCCCATCAGACGACTGAATAAAGAAAATGTGGTGTATATATATAGACTGTGGAATACTACACAGCCATAAAAGAATGAAATTATGTCAACATTGGTGGTGCTGGAAGCTATTATCCTAAGTGAAATAACTCAGAAAGAGAAAATCAAATACCATATATTCTAACTTACAAGTGAGAGCTAAATAATGGGTATGCACGGACATACAAAGGGAAATAGTCGACACTGGGGACTCCGAAAGGGAGGAGGATGAAAGGGGAGTGAGGGTTGAAAGATTACCTATTGGGCACCATGTTTACTATTTGGGTGATGAGAAACCCAAACCTCACTATTACACAATATATCCATGTAACAAATCTGCATGTTTACCTTCTGAATCTATTTTTTTTTAAAAAAAAAAAAACAACACTTGAGAATTATAGAAGGACATGAAAATATTAACATTAGCAAGAGTTTAGAAGCTCATTCCAACCCTCAGAGATGACTAAATTGCTGCAATGTCGTGACAACACTTTAACAGATGAGGATCTGCTTTTTATGGATGTGCCAAGAAAATGGTTTGTTGAGATGAAATCTACTCCTGGGGAAGATGCTGTAAACATTGTTGAAATGACAACAAAGAAGTCAGAATATTATTAATGCATAAGTTTACTTGATCTTGACTACAATTTTGAAAGAAGTTCTGTGGGTGAAATGCTATCAAATAGCACTGAGTGATACAGAGAAATCTTTCATGAAGCAATAAGTCAGTTCATGGGTTAAATTTCATTTCTGTCTCATTTTAAGGAATTGCCATAGTCACTGTATCCTTCAGCAACCACCACTCTTATCAGTCAGCAGCCATCATCAATATTGAGGAAAAACCTTCCATGAGAAAAAGAATTACGGCTTGCTGAAAGCTCAGATAGATTATTCTTAGCATGTTTAGCAATAAAGCATTTTTAATATTAAAGTATATACATTGTTTTCTTAGACATAATGCTATTGCACACTTAGGCTACACTATAGTGTAAACATAACTTTTATATTCACAGGGAAAACAAAAAAAAAATTCATGTGACTCACTTTACTGCAACCTTTACTTTATTGTGGTGGTTTGGAACTGAACCTGCAATATCTCAGAGGTATGTCTGTACTGCTGCACATGCTTTTATGTGTTGTAGTAGGATTATTTCTTGGAAAGCTTAAGAGTTCCTTTGTTTTCATCAGGCACAATGAAAGCAGAAAGAAATATTCTGAATTGGCTGGAAGCAAAAGGTGGGGAAGAAAATGGGTAGCTCAACTCCCATGGTTTTGAAAGGATTGCTTGTAAGGTGGCAGGACTGGTATAGATAGGTAGTGTTTCTAAATGTTATATTGACTCAAGTGCCCAAACTCAGACTTCCACAAGGTCTTTCTTTATGTGATAGCTAATGATGCTTTCATCCCCATCTGGCATTCGGTCTTCCAAGTCCTTCCCCACCTCCACCCTCGCCCCTGCCTTCTCAAGGACATGAAACCTAGAATTTGAAATGAAATTGAGGATTGATAAGTAGGAATGTATTAGAGGAAAGGAACATCCCAAATTCTGCCACCAGGGAGAGCTCTTATTTGGGGACAGGTTTATTACTTTGCTTATTCAACAAACATTTATCAAGTGGAATGTAGCCATCCTCAAGGGTCTACTGATGCCAATTTATGAAACTGCAATAAAAGGTAAAGTCAGTCTGCCACTTTAGTTGTTCCCTTGATGCTAAAATGTTGTTGAAAACAAATTCTAACGTTAGCCTTTGAAACATAATACCAAGTTATAAGGTGATCATCAATAATATGTTCATCTGTATTTTTAATATCATTATTGAAACTCAAAAAGAAATTCAGAGATCATGTGGACCAGAAAAATATATCCTAAGAATGCCAGAGACCTTATTCCACAGTTTTAGGAATGGTAGTGTAGAGGAAAAACGAACTATTCTGGGCCTCAAATAGACTGAAATTCTAATCCTGGCTCTGGAACTTACAAGATGCTTTATCTTAGCCAGGTTATATAAAGTAATAACTTTATATTTAAAAAATGAGAATAATACAGCTTATATCATAGAGTTCTTATGAGGAAGACATAACATGATGTGTGTAATATATGTCCTATAGCATGTTATTGAGTAGACTCCTAATCAATATGGGTTCCTTTTATGCCACACTGCCCCCTCAAAGTGCAAGGAACAATATTAGACATTCAATGGTCAATTTAACATTATCCACAAGAGGATCCCAACCTGTTAAGATGATAGAAATGTAAATACAAATACAATACATTGTGATAAAATATCACAATAGAAAATGTAACACACAGAAAAAAAGTTTTAAATTGTAGAAGAGAAATGCTTATGTGATTATAGAATTATGAGGCATTTTTAAGACTACTATGATGTAAGAAAGAAATATAAAATCCTATTTTTAAAATTACATGGTTTTCTTATGCCAATATAAAAGCATACTAATAGTTCCAATGTTTTATTTATGCCATATAGGATGATAGTTAAAAATTGGAGAAAGAATCCAGTATTTAAAAAAAAGCAATGATTTTCAATAAACAAAAAAGAAGAGAGGCCTAAGCTGACATGCTCTTGCCCGATCGCCATGTGATGCCCTCCATCATATTAAGAAAAAGGCCCACCCCAATGCAGCCCCTTGGCCTTAGACTCCCCAGTCTCTAGAGCTGTAAGAAATAAATTTATTCTCTTTAGAAAGGGCATGGGGCTACTGCAGCTTTTGTGCCACCACATAGCAACTGCCAATGAAGCCAGTAACAGGAGAGAGTAACAACCAGCAAAGGGATGGTCTTAAGAGCAACATTTGAAGCATCATTTCCAGCCTGCAATTTCATTTACCTGAACCAATGTATTTACTTTCTACTTAGGTCAGTTTGGGTTATGTTTTATTTTACTTGCAACCAGAGGACTCCTGAATAAAAGAAGTAGGGTTGCCTAGATGCCTTGTCACATTATTTTCCAAAATTGTTATATACTTGATATGTATATATTATTGTATGTGTTTAATATTATATTAAAAATAAACTCATAATTCTGGCTTAAGAAGTTGCACATAACCAGGGTCATTATAGGACTCTCTGGGGTTCTCCCCATCGTCAGCTGTACATTCCAAAGATAACAACTAATATAAATTTTATGTTTATCATAACTTCGCCTAGTTTTGAATATTATTAAAATACTACATTATTCTTCAGAAATTGACTTTTTTGTTAAGAAGCATGTGTGTAGTCTACATAACTATTTTCACAATTGTATGGGTGCATCACAGTTTATTTAAACATTGTACTGCTGAATAACCCTTGAGATGTATTTGAGTGAACTTTTTAAAATGGGCTTTATGAACATTCTGATTGTGTTCTCTGGTGCAGATGAGTAAGATTTTCTCCACATATACCCAGAGAAGAAACTGTGAAGTTATAAGACATTCACATCTTCAGTATTACTAAATAATATCAAGGCTTTCCCACAGTATTTTTTGCAGCAGAGTTATTTCCACCTGTTGGGAACAGGCCCCCCAAAATCTGGCCATAAACTGGCCCCAAAACTGGTCATAAACAAAATCTCTGCAGCACTGTGACATGTTCATGATGGCCATAATGCCCACGCTGGAAGGTTGTGGGTGTACCGGAATGAGGGCAAGGAAACCCTGGACCACCCAGGGTGGAAAACCGCTTAAAGGCTTTCTTAAGCCACAAATAATAGCATGAGCGATCTGTGCCTTAAGGACACGTTCCTGCTGCAGTTAACTAGCCAGACCCATTCATTTATTTCGGCCCATCCCTTTGTTTCCCATAGGGAATACTTTTAATCTATAATCTATAGAAACAATGCTTATCACTGGCTTGCTATCAGTAAATACTTGGGTAAATCTCTGTCCGAGGGTCTCAGCTCTGAAGGCTGTGAGACCCCTGATTTCCCACTGCACAGCTCTATATTTCTGTGTGTGTGTCTTTAATTCCTCTATCACTGCTGGTTTACGGTCTCCCGGACCGAGCTGGTCTCAGCACCACCAATAGTGTGGGAGATTCTTCCTTGCTTCAAATACTTGCCTACCTAGGGTTTTGTCAAAATTTTTTATTTCTACTCAATCTGTGAAATTACAACTCATTGTGATTTTTGTTTTTATTTCTCTAATTGTTATTAAAAATAATGTTATCTCATATATTTCGTGTTCTGTGAATATTTATTCATACATTTTGTTCATTTTTCTTTCTTTCTTTTTATATTTTTTTGAGACAAGTCTCGCTCTGTCGCCAGGCTGGAGTGCAGTAGCGCGATTTCAGCTAACTGCAACCTCCTCTCCTGAGTTCAAGCTATTCTCCTGCCTCAGCCAACCCAGTAGCTGGGACTATAGATGCATGCCACCACGCCCAGCTAAGTTTTGTATTTTTAGTAGATGGGGTTTCACCATGTTGGCCAGGATGGTCTTGATCTCTTGACCTCGTGATCCGCCCATCTCTGAGATTACAGGCATAAGTCACTGCGCTCGGATGCGTTTTGTTCATTTTTCTATTGCACTGTTTAATTATTGATTTATATTTTCATTACGTATTTTGGATTCTAATCTCTTACTGGTCTATATTTTACAGAAATTTTCTCCAGTTTGTGGCTGATCTTTTCACTCTTATGATACCATTTGATGACCAGAAGTTTAAAAAAATTTTAACATATATGAATTTATTAATTCTTTTATTTTATGAATTATGTATATTAAGAATCCTTCTCTATGCCAAGTTCATTTTTCTGTATTTTATTCTAAAAATGTAAAAGTTTGCCTTTTAAAAGTATCTCCTAAAGCCTAATAAGTACTTGAAATAGAGATATAATTTTATGTTTTTTCATATAGATAACTGATTCTTCCAGTAGTGTTTAAGAGTCCATCCTTTCTTATTGCTCTGAAATGTCACCTCTATCATAAATCATGTTTGCATAAGTGTGGGTTAATTTTTTGAACTCTTTATTCTAGACCATGGGTCTTTCTGTCCAAGGTGTGCCAATAATGTTGTCTTACTTCTTAGGCTTTTATAAGATGTCTTAATATATATCACAAGTTTCCTCTTATGATTCTTTTTAAGAAATGTCTTCCAAATTTAGCCATTTTCTTATCCATATTCGTTTTATAATCACCTTGGAAAGCTTTGTTGGAATTTTTATTGAAATTAGATTGAATGTATACATTAATTTGGGGAGAATTGATGTTTTAAAATGTTGAGATTTTCTATCTGTGAACATGATATATCTCTCCATTTATTTAGGTCTTCTTTAATAGTAAAGTTTTAAACTTTATAAAGGTCATGTACCTCTTTTATTAATTTTATTCTCATGTAGCATTTATTTTTATCTTGTTTTAAAATTACATTTTCTATTTGTCATATCACAGAAATACAATTGATTTTTATATATTTGTCTTATGTCCAACAAATACAATAACATATCTTATTAATTTTTAAGAAATTCTTAGTATGTTTACTGGAGTTTCCTATGAGGACAATCTTATTAATTGTGAAAAAGAATCTTATTTTTTATTCATTTTCAATCCTTGTACTATATTTTTCAATATCTTATAACAGGCCTGAAGTAAATGATGAAGAGTAAGTGATGTAAAGAAATGCCTCTTTTCAATTTCTAATTGTATTGGCATCTTACAGTTAAATTTTAATATTTATTTTTTACTCCATTGCATTGTTGTCTTAGAATATGCTCTGAATAATAATGACTTTTTGAGTTTTGTTGAGATCACACTTATGACCTCATAAGTAGTCAAATTTTTATAAAACTGTATATTCTCAAATTTTTGGATGCAGGATATTTTTAATACATCAACTTATATAAATTGTCTATATTTTTACTTATTTTTTACATTTAATTTAACAACTACTAAATGATGTGTGTTAAGTGCTGATCCTGTGTTAATACTGTAAATGTTTATTTATGTTATGACTCAAAGTTTTTTGTAAGTCTAAAATACATAATTCTGTTGAGCTGAAACTTTAATTCTTATGGAGAGATACTCTTTATTTTGAACAATGCCCTCCAGCTTAACGTCAAGTTTCTTTTATGTCAATAATAGCTACACTTTCAGTTAGCAAATGCTTGGAAATTTTCAATAATTTTTTGTTTAACCTTACTCTTTTATTTTGATTTAAATATATCTTTTGTAAGCAGCATATAACTAGATACTGTTTCCTCCAGAAAGACAAATTTTATCTTTTAACTATCAAGATTAGTCTATATTTAGAGAAATTTTTACTATATTGGAGTTTTTCTGGCATCTTATTTTGTGCGTTTTTGTCTTATTTTTTATTATTTCCTGACTTTTTGGCACTGAGTTTTTAAAAGTTTATTCCATTTATCCTTCTGTAGAGTCGAAAGTTATGTCATCTGTTTCTAATCCGTTAGTGATGATTCTAGATATTTTAACAGGTATAATTAATTTAATCCTGAATAACATAAGGACCTTAGAGAATTTTTTTAGCAAATCACCCATATGTATACTTGTCCAGAAACGTAATTCTATATTCTATCTCCATATATTATCTATTTTTATTATTGTTTTGTATCATTGAAGTCTGTTTATTATTGCCTTATTGTTTTCTTTGCTTATCATTTCTTCCTGCACTTTAAGACTCTCAGGAAATATTCTTTTCTTGGAAAAGGCACTTAGGAATTCCTTTAGTGACAAGCTGTCAGTGGTAAATTCTTTCTTTTTAGTTTAAAATGTGATAATTTTGTCCACATTTCTGATAAGTTATTCGGTTGTACAGTTCTAAGTTAGCAACTGATTTCTCCTATCACTTTAAAGTTATTATTGGAAACACACTGATATATATTATAGTTATCATTTCTGCCCTTGGAATCAACATAATATTCATCTTTTCTCTGAGGAAGTTTGGCTTTTTCCTGGCTATATTTAAGATCTTATTTTACATTCTATAGGCTGAGTACAGAATAAATTGGTGTGGATCTCCAAAAATTCACTCCAATTTGGATTAACTATGTTTCCTAATCTGTGATTTAATGTCATCATTACAGGGAAATTCTAAGCCATTATGACCTGAAATATTTTGACTCTGTCCTCTGTATTATTTCCTTCAGGAAATCTGATTAAATCTATGTTAAGTATTATCATCTGTATTCTGTCTCTCTCTTCCTATCTCTGTATTACGTTCTGGGTAATTATATTAGCTTTATTTTGGGTCACTAATTCTCTCTTTAGCTAAATCAAGTCTGCTTTTTAATATATCCATTGGCATTCAAATGTCAAGTATAAATTCATTCACAGAAAACATATTTGTTTCATAAAAAATGTCTGGTCAGTTTTGATGGTGTATTTTGTTATTCTTACACAGCTGACCCTTGAATACCGTGGCAGTGAGAGGTGCTGACTTCCTGCACGGTGAAAAACCTATGTACAGTTTTTGATTCCCCAAAAGCTTAACTTCTAATAGCCTACTGCTGAACAGAAACCTTACCAATAACATAAACAGTTAATTAACAAATATCATATATGTTATATGTATTATATACTGTGATCTTAATAATATAACAGTTAATTAACAAATATTTTGTTATATGTATTATATAGTGTAATCTTAAAATGAAACAAGCCAGAGAAAATAAAATGTTATTAAAATCATAAGGAAGAGAAAATATATTTATTATTCATTAAGTAGAAGTAGATCACCATATGAGTGTTCATCCTAGTCGTCTTCACATTGAGTAGACTGAAAAGGAGGAGAAAGAGGAGGGGCTGGTCTTGCTGTCTCAGGAGTGGCAGAGGCAGAAGAAGTGGAAGAGATGGAACGGGTGGCAGGAGAGGCAAGCACACTTTATGGAAATATGTCATAATTTACGTCTGAATTTTTTGCTTTATTTCTCTAAAAATATTTTTTATGTGGTATCAATCCTTCTTCTACCATTTCCTTTAGTTTCAGTGCCCGTGTCATAGAAGAGTAAATCATAAAAGAAGTCAAAATAAGTCTTGAATAATTGGAATCCTTCTGCCAGAATGTCTAGTGTCAATTTGCTTTCTGGTACTGCTTCTTTTACATCTTCTTCCTTATTGTCTGAACTGGTTCAAGAGCACTCATTTCCATCAAGCAGACATCTTTTAAGTCCTCTGGTGTGCTGTCTATTAACTGTTGAGTTTCTCCAAGATCCCTATCTTGAACTCCTTCACCCCCACCACTCTCACTATTTTTTACCATATCAACAATCTTTTCCATGTTTTTTTTTTTTATTGGTTCTCTGATGAACTCCTGAACAATATTTGGACACAGTTTTCTCCAGCACAAATTTGTTATTTCTGGCTTAATGGCTTTCAGGGCTTTTTTTCTGAAACAACCATGACATCTTCAATCGTGTAATCCTTCCAGACTTTCATGATATTCTATCAGGGTTCTTTTTAATAGTGTTGGCAATCTTTTCATAAAATACTGTATGTAATGAGCTATAAAGGTCCTTATGACCACCTAATCTGGAGGCTAAACTTAGGGACATTGTGTTTGGTGGCAAGTAGACGATTTCCATGTCTTTGGTGTTGAGCTCATGGCATTGTGGGTAGTCACTGGCATTGTCCAATATCAAAAGAACTTTAAAAGGCAATTCTGTACTGGCAATGGTACTTCATGACTTCAGGGACAAAGAATCAATGAAAGAAATTCGGAAAAAGAGTTCTTGTATGAGCCTTCTTGTTGTACAGCAAAAAAACTGACAGGTGATGTTTATCTTTTTCCTTCAAGACTAGGAGTTAACAGTTTTATAGATGAAGGAAGGATTGTTTATAAACCCACCTGCATTGAAACAAAACAATAGAATTAGCGAATCCCTCCCTGTCTTAAATCCTGAATATGGCACTTTCATCTTCATTAAAAACCTGTTCAGGAAAATATACTTTCTCCTTAATGATTTTCTGAATGGTGTCTGGGAACTTTTCTGCTGCCTCCTGGTTGGCAAAAGCTACTTC
The DNA here is from genome assembly GCF_008728515.1 of Papio anubis. Classification (NCBI taxonomy): domain Eukaryota; kingdom Metazoa; phylum Chordata; class Mammalia; order Primates; family Cercopithecidae; genus Papio; species Papio anubis. Next base: position 163,465,436 of record NC_044978.1, on the reverse strand, counting down.
TCCTGTTATCTTGACGTTTCTTAAGCCAACTCTCTTTCTAAAATTATTGAACCATCCTTTGCTGGCATTAAATTCTCTAGCTTTAGGTTATTCACTCACATTCATTTTACTTTTTCATATACTGTAATCACTTGGCTTATTCTCAAATCATACTAGTCTATAGGTATGCCTTTTTTATAGTGATCTTGCACTCACAGAAAAGCTACATTTTCAGTATGAGATTAAAATATATTTTTTAAAAATATCAGCTTTTCATGCCTGCTGGCACAACTACTGTGACAGCTTCATGAATTTCCTTTTCTTTTATTACAGTTGTCTTTACACTGGATTCATTTATCTTAAAATGATGGGCAACCACAGTTGCAGACCTCAATCTACGGTATATCTTGAACTATTCAACTTTTAACAAAATATAGTATCTTGACTGTTCTTTGCTTCTTGTGAGCACTTCCAACATCACTAGTGGCACTACACATGGGTTCAAGGTTTTTGGTATTGGACTCAACACGATGAAAAATACGTGAGAACTGTAAGGGATCACTTTTTACTGAAATATGCAATTTACTGGAGAGACTAACTGCTCACATGAATATGATTAGCATCACAGTACATTTTAAGCAGATACTGGCAATACTTGAGTTCACTACAATAATAACAAGAGGTGGCTATAAAATTATTATGATACTATAGTATGTACTACAGTAATTTTATGGAGTTATGATTTAATACTGCATCTATATACTGATGCACATTTCTCTCAACTATAATGGTGCCATGTCCAGTCTCTGTTTTTGTGTGTTGTTTTGATACATTTTAACTTTTTGTAATAGATTTGTGTATACTTTATGGTAGTAAATAACAAAATAAACTATTAATAGTTTTGCATATGTTTCATGCATTCATAACATATCTATTTTTTAAATATCTCTAGACTACTCTGTTTACTGTGAGTTTTTGCCAGCTATCACAAAATCTACAAAAAGTTTTCCAATATCTTTATTGAAAGAAAAATCTACATATAAGTGGACCCATGTAGTTCAAATCCATGTTGTTCAAGAGTCAACTGTATAAATCTTGCTTATCCATCTAAAAAAAATCTACTCATATTTCCTGGGTTTTATTTTTGAAAATTCTATGGTGAGTAGGCTTAGGGACAGTTTCTATATAAATTAATGTATTTGGTTTTGCTAGGCTTCTGGGGCAATTATCAAATCTGGAACACTATAAACTGTTTTCTCAGCTTGAGGGGTTTTAGCAAAATAGAAAACAAGAATTTAAACTTGATAATAAATTTAGACTGTTTTATGTATATACGTATTCATTGAAAACTTTTTCCTTTCCATTATGGCAGTGGTAAAAAGATGTTACTGTCATCTTTTTACAGGCAGACATTTTCCCTAGTATACCTTTTCCCTGATCATATAGGCTTTTGAGGGTCATGACATTATGCGGAAGTCACTATTCCATGTCCCACTCTGAGCAGACTCAAGAATCTTTTGTTATTTTTTTAACCTCTGTGATAATTAAAGGTCAAAGCTCTAGATTACTATTCTTGCCTATTGCACCAAGATAGCTTTTAGCTTCCTTGCTCAATTGCCATTCTGGATTTGCTTCTGTTCAGGGTCTTAATTTCTTAAGGATTTCTCATATTTTCTTGTGAAATTAATTCTATACTGAGAAGGAGTTTTAAAATGGCATTTTAGGACATCTTAAGGAATTTTGTAGCTGGACAATTTGAAAACAATTAGAATTTCATATCACTGATCAAGGAAGCCAGTACAATAATTTCAATTCATTTTTTGCTGTGGAATTCTGGAAGAATATGTAAACAAATAGAACATATGAGTTAAAATTTATTCTGGTGGTTATGGGATTGGAGGGCTTCAGCCTCCACTTGCTCACCACCATCATCCCATGTACCAATAGAGAAAGCTAAAAGAGTTTGCCAAAGAAGAATGATAGACTCATGAGAAAATGTCCCAAGTTCCTAAAAATCACATTGCAATGAAACTTGAAGAAAAAATTTTATGGATAAGTGTGCGACTACCCATCTTCACTTGCAAATATTGTGGATTTACTGTACTTCTAGACCATCTTATTATGGACCTGAATAGAGAAACAGTGGATTCGAGCAAGTCTTGTCTGCAAGTTTAAAGGAGGAAGCCAGTTCCATTTTGGAGAGGTATGACTTATGGGATATCTGGACACACACACACACACACACAGAAAAGTGCTGTGCAAGGGATTGGGGCACTTTTTCTTTTCCTAAAAGGCATATGGATACCTGATTCCCTCAATGTCAATAGCTTTCCATCCCAGTGAAAGAACAACATGGACATCAAGATTTATCTTCACTTTATACCCATCAAATCAATATAAAAATCTGCTGCTTCCGTGGAATGAGAATGAACCAAGTTTTACAGTAATGCCAATAAGATGAGCAAAAGAGAAAATGCTGAGAGTTTTTATTTAGGAGCTCTATCTAAATGGGATGTGCATAAGATATCAAGCATTTAGATGTGCTGAAGTTATAAGGAGATCGTGTTGGTATGAGGAACAAAAAGGGTCTTTTACTCCCAAAATGACAATTTCGTGCATTCTGTATAATGTAGAGTGAGTCAATCTGTTTAGCACACCATTGCCCATTTTAAATAGCAAAACCAAAGCCACTGAAACCTCTGGGCTCATTTTAAAAATGAGTTAATGAACATCAAAGTGTAAGAGATGGATGAAGAAAATGTAAAAACCTAAAACTTCTCCGGGCAAAATGTCCAATAGAGTAAATATAGCCTCTACTGCCTTTCTTCTGTTGGAGCCCTCATCTTTGCTTATATGGGTTCTTGGTCACTGACACTCCCTAATGTTGCTCCTTGGCTGCTAAAATGGATTCTGCATCCCAGCATGTCCACCTTCCCTCTCTCCCTTTTGTTTTTTTCTGTTTAATATATATTTGTTAATTTAAGCAATAGCTTGGGAGTCTGATTAAAGCAATAGCTAATTCAAAAAGCTTAGATTTAAATACATTTTCTCAAAGGAAATTAAATAACATGGGAAATCAATCTAATTATAGGAATTTTAAAGACTATAGCAATTTTTTTCTGATAAGCCACATGAATAAGAAGAATGAGCAGATTATAGAAAAATGAAATAGATATAATATTTATTTATTTTACTGATGGTACAGTCAGTGACTACACATGATTGAACTAGGAGTGGCCTTAGCTAATAATCTGAGGTCTGTTTTTCTTCATCTTCTTCATTCCTGGAGTTCAAGTCTAAAAGTTCTTTGTCATATTCAGCAACATTCTAGACATTGCCTTTGTTTTGATCCTCAAGGTGTTGTATATCCCTTATGCTGAATCATTCTGACCACGTGCCTCATCCTAAGCAGCTTGAGTCATTGTCCATATTCAATGCTTGTGAACACCTCAATTTTGACTCTATGAGGTCTTGCCTTGTTTCCTCTTTTCAGGACCTCTTTTCCCTTGAGGATGACTGGAACTTTCCTGTACTGTGTCAACTTAAAAGTAAGCTAGAAAAGCAAACAAATTAAAGCACTCACTGAAAAACAGTTATTTACGGGGTATTATCAAATCCTGTCAGAGTACTATAGCTTCACACTGTCTCTCTCAGTGTTAATGTATTTGTGACACTTATCATTACTTGAACTTGCATACTCACTTGCTTGTGTATGGTCAGAGAAATCCTGATAGAATGAAAACTCCATGCAAGCTGGGGCTTTATCTGTTTTCTTCACTTTCAGGAATACCTACGCCAAAAACCGGTCCCATCACAGGGCATGTGATCAAAATTCTTTGTTGAATAAATGAATGGCTGGCAAAATATGGATGTGAGTCAGGAACTCACTTTAAATAAGTCCATTAAATATGAGACAGTTGTCAGCGTTGCTTATGGAAGATCCCAAACACTACTCTGGTCAGTTTAAGCAATTTCATTTGGAAATTAATGAATATACATTTTAAAAAGTGCTCATTTCCGTCACTTTTCTCCAAAAAATATGTAAATAATTGGACAGAAAATAAAAGGTGACTGCGTTTCCTTTAATGCTCCTAGGCTCTGCAGACGTGTTGTGTGAAAATCGTATACATGATAAATAGAAAAGGTTTCTCACCTCTTTTAATTCAGGCTTGAGGAATTGACATTCACACTAAGTCTTTAAGTAGAGGGACAGATACGTAGGAAAAGGACTGAAAAGTAAAAAGCAAAAGTGATTACACACACACACAAATTGCACCTTTTAATCTGTGCTTTTCACCTATTCTTCTTGCCATGTGAAGGTTTGCAACCGTACATGTCATAGTGTCTTAAATGTAATGATGATGATAAAGTTCATGATGATAATTGTAACATTTACCTATATTATATTTCACATGTATAAACATATGCTATGTACTGCATAGATTACAGGAGGTTTAGCACCAGCACACCTCATAAACCCAATTGTTAGGGCCCTACCTGTCATTTGCTTTCTCTTTTAAAGTTTCCCAGTGGAAAAAAAGATGCAGAATTCAAGGAACGTTGGTGAATAAGATATTTGTAAGTCTTACGACTATCTAAATTATTACTAATATATGGCTGTTAATCTTAAAACAATAGTTAAAGAATGATTTGTAAAAATATGAAGACACAACACACAATTATAATAAACTGAAAGTAAAAGTCTAGATGAGTTCACCAAACATGGGAGGGCATTGGACACAGGAGGGAAATAGAACAACGAGGTAAGAATTTTGCCTTGGTTTGGGGGAGGTATTAAAGTACTTTAAACATTCATTTTGAATGTGTGTATTAGTTTCCTAGGACAGTCATCATAAATTACCACAAACTGGGTGGCTTAAAACAACCAGAATTTATTCTTTCACAGGGCCAAAGGCCAGAAGTCCAAAATGAAGAAGTCAGCCCTGTTAGTTCCTTTTGAAGGTTCTGAAGGAGAAACCCACCCCACGCCTTGCTGTTAGTGTTTGTGGCAGCTGTGCAACAGTTTCCTGGTGTTCCTCATGCTGTAGCTGCATCCCTTCAGTCTCTGCCTCTGTCTTCATAAGGCCTTCCCCTCTTGGGTGTCTATCTCTACCTCTTATAAAGACACCTGTCATTGGATTTAGAGCCCACTCTAATCCCAACTAGTGTCCGCTTGAAATCCTTATGCAAATTACATCTGAAAATACCCTTTTTCCAAATAAGGTCGTATTCACAGGCTCTGGGAAGAAGTATTTTTTTGGTTGGTCCCAATTCTACCGTTCCAATGTAGCAAACTCTTACAACATTTACAATATGTCAAGCACCAGGTGCTTCATAGGTAGGGACTGATGTAATCTTCCCCTATGAACTGCGTACTATTCTCCCATTTTACTGATAAGAAAAATTGCCCCAGATAACACACATAGGAGTAAGTGGTAGAGTAAGGGTTGGAATCTACAAGTCTAATTCTAAAGTTTATGTCTTTTACCAATTTGTTAAGTTTAAGTGCTACAAATGAATTGCATACAATAAAGGATGTAAAATCCCTTTGTATGCTATCCAAACAACTAGAGGAAATTAAACTGAAACAAAGAGTCCTCCATAAATTCTGCAAAAGGCAGTAAAATTCAGAAAGCCAAAAAAGAGCATAGAGAAGAAACCCAGATAAGATGGCTGATATAAATTCAAGTAAAATATGGAAATTTAAAGAAAAACAAGCAATAATTTAAAACAAATTTCTACAATATGCTTTTCAAGAAATAAAATGAGATAGAGGTATGACAGTCTCATTTTCATGAAAGTAAGGAGTTATAATATTTTTTAGAGACTGACCAGAGAATATTTAAAAATGTTCATCACAACATGTCATTCCCAGGTTCAGAGCCATGTAATGGCTTCTTCCTGTATTTCGAATAAAATACCAACTCCTTCAATGACCTATGAAGTCACAAATCATCTAGTTGGTCCCTGTCTACTTTTATACCTTGTCTCCTCCTCTCTGGATATCCCTCCCTATGTTATGAGTCCACTGAGAATGTTATTAACTAAACGTATCCGTATACTCACTCTTCTCTTTGCCTAAAATGTTCTCTCTCTGGCACTTCCCTGACATGGTTTCCTCTCCATCATTCAGATCTAAGATCAAAGATCACTTCTTCAGAGATGTCCTCCCCATCTTACCTGAAGTGACCCACTGTTATGCTCTGCCACTTTTCCTTAACTATTACCTTCCCAATATTCCAATCACTTGATATTATTTATTTGTGAAAGTCATATACAATTCCTCACAAAGCCATCAATTTTACATCATAATGACCTATTAAATGAATACCCCCACCTCCAGTCCACGGCACCAAACTAACCACTGCCACTAGGAATCCAGGAAGTCTTGTACAGGATGGCACCTAAGGTCAGTCTTAGAAGATAAGCAAAACTTTACCCTTTAAGTTGGGTAAATAGTGGTAGTTGGTGAATGCATTTCTAGAGAATTTAATTATATTCTAGAAAACATATATTTTTATTTATATATATGCATACATATGTATACATAAATATCCACCCATACATTTATGCATACACACACACACACACACACACACACACATACACACACACACACACAGAGAGAGAGAGAGAGAGAGAGAGAATATGAACAGTGGTCAGACGTTGTTGACCCTCTTTCAGTCATGCCATGAAAAATCGCCAACAGTATTATTCCAAATATCGTCTGTTTGTCCCTTTGGGTTTACTCTGCCTCCTCCTTCCAACTGCTTGATGCCAGTAAGACTGACCACATCAAAGGGCTCTCTTGTTTTCTGGATTTCATTTAAAAGAATAAAGGGAGGTTGGCAATGATTCTAGCCTGGGAATAAAATACTCTCCTATGTGGGCTCCCTATACCCTGCCCTCACCTTTGAAAATAGTCCTCCTATTAAACTCTGCTCAAATTAGTTCAAATGTGTCATTTGTTTCTTGCTGGGGCGCTGACTAATACACATGGATTTCCTTTGAGCATTTCCAAATGCCAAGAGTACATGCTTCATTTTGTTCTCCCTGCAGTTATTAATTGAGTGCCTACCATGTCCCAGGCACTGTTATAGACCATGGGGACATCCAGTGAACAAAGTAGAGGAAAACAATTGCTCTTACGAAGCTTACACCCCAGTCGGAGACAACAATGAACAAAATAAATATGCAACATCATATTAGATATAGCAGTTAGTATTATGATGAAAAAATAAAGATAATGTTGGGGTGTGGGGGGAATTTAAAGTGGGGGTGGTCATGAAGGCTCCACTGAGAAAGTTACATTTCAACAAATATATCAAAGCTGTAAGGAGCTAGCCATGACGCTTTTGGGGGGAAAAAAGCATACTAAGCAGAGAGAATAGTAGAGGCAGATGGCCCAAGACAAAAGTGAGCCTGGCGTTTTCAAGGAGCCATGAAGACTCCAGCATGATGGAGTGAAGTGAGTCAGGCAGGAGAAGAGGTGAGGAAGGTAGATCCCGCAGGACCTACAAGCCAGTAGAAAGACTGTGGATTCTACTCACAGTAAAAAACACAAAGGAGCACACTAGAGGACTTAGGGCTCTGACACCATCTAACTTATAGCTTACAATCGTGGTTGTTGCATTTGTTTGATTTGTGGTGTACGTGCAGTGTGTGTGTGTGTGTCTGTGTGTGTATGTGCGTGTGTTTGAATAGACTAAAGGAGGGAAAGAAAAAGTGTAGATTAAAACTTATTTAGGAAGTTAACAGCAATAATGCAGGCAAATTAAAATGATGGCTAAGACCAAGTTAGTGGTAAAGGAGTTTGTGACAATGCGATATGATAGAGATTCAAGTTATATTTTGAAGGTACACTCAACATGATTTTCTGATAGATTAATTCATTCAAAACATATTTATTGAGTGTTTACTATGGGTTGGTATTATGCTAGGTACTCGAGATAGAATTGTGAACAAAACAGAGATTCCTGCCCTTATAGGATTTGAAATATAATGTTGATATGTAGCCAGTAAACATTGAAAAAATAGAGTATAGAGTATGTTACAAGTTGTTCCATGCAATGGGAAAAAAAATAAGAAAAGGGCTGGGGTAAGGAAGAGCAACTTGGTTAAAGTAATAAATGGCCAGAGTCTGCCTCCTTGAATAGATGACATTTGAACAAGCATGTCAGGGAAGAGAGAGAATCAGACAAGAAGATATTTAGGTGACCAGGTCTTTAGATGGAGAGCACCGCAAGAGCAAAGGCCATAAGGTAGGCACACCTGGGGGTTTAAGGAGCCACCGGGAGGCTGGAGAGGCTGCGACAGTATCAAGAAGGTATTAGAAAAGGACTTGAGAGAATTAACAGGTTAAAGACTAAAAAGGACCTTATAAACACTGGTGTAAATAAAACTTATTTTTAAAGTTAACAGCAATAACCCAGGCAAATTAAAATGATAATTTGGGTTTACATTCTGAGTACAATGAGAGCCACTAAAAGGTTTTGTGCAGAGGAGCAGCAAGATCTGACCATTGCTTTAACGTAATTACTCAAATTACCGAGACTAAGTTCTAGATGGTAAGTATTGGGAGTAAGTTCTGGGTAGCAGGATTTGAAGCACATAGACCTGCTGTGAGGTAGGATTTGTTTAAAAAAAAAAAAAAAATAGGTGCCAAGGATGCAGTTGCCACTTAAAGACGTGGAAAGACTGAAAGGAAATTAGGTTAGAGGGAGGATGGTAGGAAGGTTAGGATCACAGCATTGGACATAATAAGATTGAAATGACTATTCATGTTTCACTGTTTTTTGTCACGTGGAGGGACTTCTGGTCTCTCTCATTCCATAGCAGCATATCGTTTGACAGATGAGTTGGGGAAAAAAGCAACTGGGTATTCTTAGCTTAGCCAGCCCCTTTGTCCTCTTATTTTGGGACCCACCTTACTTGCAGGGGGTGGGAAATGCGTTTTCTAATTCTTAGTAATGTAAGTTTTAAAGAGTCAACCCCCCAGCGGGATGTCTATGTCTGTTCAGCGATTGTGTTTGACTAGATGAGTAGACTTAAATATCTGGTGAAGTGTTAGCAAGTCTAGCTCGCTGCAGTTCCGTGGAGACTTTCTCTAAAGGGCTTTATATAGAATGAACAGTGATGACTTGAATCTCTAGTTGATAGTCTCCATGTCAATCTGTCAATCCTTTTGAAACTTGGGGGTGGTAGAAGATGACATTATTCCTCTGTCTTTAACCTAAAGATTTTTAAAATGAATACAGAAAGAATTTTACACTGAAGATTATTATCAAGGGGCAACCTTCACATCCAAGTCTCCTCAATTTTGAAGGTAAAATTGAATTTGACCTTTAACTAAAGATCAATTCCACTGGGTAACCAATTTGGACTGATTCCACTGGAGATCACCTAAGAGTATTCTGGCATTGTAAATGGCCATTAAAAGCCATCAGCGCTATAATTCTTTGAGAAACAGATAGTTATGTGAGAGTCATATGATGGTTATTGCTTTATGATTTAGATATTATTTAATGAATAGCTGGAAATATCTATCAAGTCTAACTTGACAAAAGAGGACAGAGAGGACCTCCATCTCAGCCAAGACTACTTGGGGAAAATGCTGTAATTTCTAAAACCATATCCTTTAAGCTGACAATAATAGCACATTACCCATTTGCTTTACATCTCTGATTTAAAATTATCAAAACCCTTTGCACTGCTTTACTTCAGTCTTACGCCTTCACTAGAGGCACAGATATATACATCATTAGGGCTGCCGGTCACCACCATTAGAGGTCACTCTAGGTCAGAGGTTTTTACCTGTTTTGTGCCATGGACCATTTCGACAATCTTTTGAAACCTTCCAGAAAAATACTTTTAAATACATGGGAACTCAAGGTAAGAATCATATTAAAATAAGCTGTATTTCTTTCAAGTCTACTCACTTTTCTCATTTTGCCCAAACTTGAGCCCTAGTCACAAGTCTGTGGGCATTTTTGTTCACCGAGAGTAGCATTATTGTGTGAGTTACTTACCATCGGCCTATAAGATGCTTGGTTCATCTATGTTGCTCAAAAGCATCATAAACATTATTTTTGCTGTGAATATCTCATGGCTGGTGTAAACTCTTTGCTAGATTGTTTGAACTTTTTCATGGTCTTATTGATTCAAGTTCCTATAAAGTAATGTTTCTGGCAGTTTATAGTTTAACGGAACATAACGATGTATATGTCTTCCCCTAACAATGTATATATTTACACTTATTTATTTAACCAGTGTTTCTTGAGTATATTATTGCAGACTCAGGCACTATTCAAGATGCTAGGGATTCAGTCCTGAATAAGACAAGATAAGAAAACAGGAGAAAGAAAGAAGGAAAGAAGGAAGAAAAGAAAGGAGGGAAGGAAGAAAGGATGGATGGAAGGATGGAAGCAAAAAAGGGAGGGAAGGCAGGAGGGAGAGAAAGAGGAAAGGAAATAAAAGAATTATAATGTTAAGCTATAATGACAAGATAAGAAGTAATAGGAACTGAGAGTGAGAGAGATGGGCAGGAAAGAATTATTTAAATGACATGTGAATAAAGAAATTAATATATGACCCTGAAAAATAATGTATTGTTGACAAAAATCAAATTTACTTAATTAAGCATACTCATATTCACATACAAGGTTAAGTGTTCTGCCTTATACTAGAAGGAAGGAGCTCCCTGTGTCTGCCATTCCCAATAGGGTAACGATGAAGACACCTATTGCAGAGTCACGTCTGGCAAAATTGAAGTGGTGGCCGCCCCACTCTAAGCATAATAAGGCAACTGATAAAGAAGTGGGCAAGTTCCCAAGAGCATCTGGCTTGAATATGTCTCCCCACGTACTACTAATAGTAGTACTATAGTAGACTATAGTAGATATAGTCTACTATGTACTACTATTACATAGTCTTCTCTTCTTTCTAGATACCTTTACTCCAAAAAATCAGCTTCTACATCAAAGAGTAAGGGTCATTCTCCTTCTGAAACCTGTGGGAATGAATCCTTTCTTCCCTCCTCTAGCTCCTGGTGATTTGCTGTCAATCTTTGGAATTTCTTGACATGCAGCTGCACACAGTAATTTTTGCCTCTGTCATTATATGGTGTTCTCTCCTCATGTGTCTGTTTTTCTACTATCTTTTTATAAGGAAAATAGTCATATTGAATGAAAGGCCCACACTACTCCAGGATGACCTGATCTTAATCACTTAGGTCTAGAATGACCCCATTTCCAAATATTGTCACATTCTGAGGCCCTAGTGGTTGGGAATTCAACATATATTTTGGGGAGATGCAATTCAACCCACAATGGTCATTTCTAAAGTTTACGCAAAAGGCTGCACATGGTGGCTCACACCTGTAATCTCAGCACTTTGGGAGCCCGAGGCGGGTGGATCACCTGAGGTCAGGAGTTCAAGACCAGTCTGGCCAACATGGTGCAATCTTGTCTCTACTAAAAATACAAAAATTAGCCAGGCATGATGGTAGAAGCTTGTAATCCCAGCTACTCAGGAGGCTGAGGCAGGAGAATCACTTGAACCTGGGAGCCAGAGGCTACAGTGAGCCAAGATCATGCTACTGCATTTCCAGCCTAGGCAACAGAGCAAGACCCTGTCTCAAAAAGAAAAAAAAAAAAAAGAAAGAAAGAAAAATTTATACACAAAAATGTGAAGTACTTAGCAACCAAAGTGAGTAGAAAGAATATAGACCTAGCAATTTAGATAGCTAATTATTTCACTTCCCCCCCCCCCCCCCGATGGAGTCTTGCTCTGTCACCCAGGCTGGAGGGCAGTGACATGATCTTGGCTCACTGCAACCACCACCTCCCAGGTTTAAGGAATTCTCCTGCCTCAGCCTCTGGAGTAACTGGGATTTACAAGCACACTCTACACCATCTGGCTAATTTTTTTTTTTTTTTAATTGTTAGTAGAGACAGGGTTTCACCATGTTGGCCAGTTTGGTCTTAAACTCCTGACCTCATGATCCACCTGCCTTAGCTTCCAAAAGTGCTGGGATTATAGGCATGAGCCACCACACTCGGCCAGTCATTTAACTTTTTACATTACCATTTTTTGCACTGTTGATCTTAGAAGGTTGCTAAAATGTCTTGATTCAGTCTTATCAGCCAAAACCAAATAGTAGTAGTAAGTATTTTGCAGAACTGTAGAAATAATATAAATAAAATGGGAGTGCATAGAAACTCAAATTCCTGTTCAATTGTTTGTGTAATTATGATTGGCACTAAAAATGAATTACAAGCCTAAGCAGGTATTGCACGTTATTAATTCTTAGGAATAAATAGAGGTCCTGACTAAAAATTTTTACTGAATATTAAAAAAAAAAAAGATGTGCTTGTCTATATTGAGTTCAAAACTCCAAATTAAGATGATCCCTGATACACTTCCACTGCAAGTTGAATTGAATCAAACCAATGAATGAATGAAAGTCCAGAAATCACCAAAAAAAAGGAAAAATGGCCTAATGCTTGATTTGCAAAATGACAGTCAGTATAGTTGCCAAAGAGAGACCAGTATTTCCCAACAATTACTTATCTTGAAGTTAAAGCCATGGCTTGTAATTAAGAACATACTTTTCACCAAAGGCTGTGCTGACTACCCCGTGTAAATTATGTCCACCCCGGTAGTCTATCATAGCAGGTAGCTCTTTCCTCTATAGCATCTATCACAATTTATAATTATATATTTAAGTCAGTGTTTGCTTGTCTACTGTGCATTTCCCATATTAGATCTTAAGTGTCTAGGAAATGAGGACGATGTCTCTAGCCCATAGCATAGTGACTGTCACACAGAAAGGGCTCTATAAATATCAGTTTAATGAATAAATGGATTGGTGAGTTTATGGATGAATAAAAACATTATTACTCTCTCTAGACATCCTCATTTGACAGATTTCTCTTCAGGAAATATAACACAATAAATTGTACATTTATTTACGTGCCATTACGGGGAGATACTGGATAAATTCATCGGATGTTGTTGGAAAAATCCTTTTAAATTTTCAGCAACAACGTATTTTGAACATCGAGGATACCTGTGACTTGTTACAGTTCTTTCTTCTGTGTCTGAGGAAAGGTAGACATCAGAACTGTGGAGATGAAATACTGAAAAAAGAGCAAAGCAAAGCAAACAATGTTAGTGCAAATGAATAAGAAAAGGTCGAACAAGATATAGGTGAAAGTGAAAGGCAAATTAAGCCAAAGTCCAAAAAATATGAAAGGATAAATATGGGTATATAAATAAACCAGGTTAAAAAAATTAATGTGATATTTCACATTTCCACAGCTTGGCCCACAGTAACATGAGTTACCTTATTTTTCATTACTAAACACATTGGTTAATATCCCCAGTGAAATTCTACCTTGTGGCACTCTTCTTCCCTCTTATAGGCCTAGAACACCTCCACTTACCTGTCACTAGTTTTCTCATTGTATTCTCTCTGAAAACCCTATTGAGATTCCAATTTCTCCATTACAACCTTCTTATTTAATCTGTTGAAGAGTCTCAGACTCAGGGGTAAAGAGTTTGAGACTCATGCAAGTTCACACAATTAGTGACAACACCAGGACTAGAATACAAAAAGAGAGTTATTTCTACTGTGTTCCAAAGCCTATGATTTCTAGCATTCTTTACTACAAGACTTGAAATAGTTTACACTATTGTCAACTGAGCCAGACCATGTCTATCTACCTGGGTCAACAGAAGGAACAGGAAATGTTAGCAGAGGGAATGAATCTACTGAATGATACTTACTGTCAAACCACAGGTAAACATGATAGTGCCATCTAGTATATTTATATCTTTCCAAATATGCAGAATGAGGTAGATAAAAGAAAACCCCGAAGGAGTCAAAATGTAAAAATGGCCCAAAGATACATATGATACATAAAAATTCTTAATATCAAGGGATACATTTATAGGCACGCAAGCAAAATTGAATGAACAAACTCCTATTCAATGATGTGATTTGCATGCAGTACAAAATGTATAACTTTAAGGAGATAATTTCCTTTTTGTTTTTAATCCAGAACATAATTTTCATTAATGTTAATATGTGCCTATCAAAGGAAAACATATCCATTGATATGGGTATTGAGAGACCAAACAGTATTTTTAATTTAAAAGAGTAGTACAGTTGCACAACATAAAATCAATATTTATTGGATATTAAAACAGTTCATTCAGGTTTGACGTTTACAGAATTTTGTTGGCTGGTTTCTTCATTTACCTTATTTGGAGACATGAATAAGTGCCTATGAACTATAGAAACTTGTCTCAGGAATTTTATATCTAATACCATATACTAAGTCCACATAAGACTCAGGTTAATAAGTTAAACTAAACAAGTTGGCAATAAGGATTTTTTACTTATAAGTAGAAGTTTCTCAATTTCATAAATGGCTTAGAAAATAATAGAGTAGAAAATATTCATGGCTTGATATGTTTTTAATAAAGAAAAGAGATAATTTCTCTGGAAAACAATAACAAAAGAAGGAGAATACTATAAGAAACAAAAGATTCCCCGAAAATTTTGTCTACTGAGACAAAAAGTAAAACTTTTCATTATACAAATATGTCTTCATAGAGAGCTTTCTGGATTGGAAAATACTTTAGAGGAGTCGATATATGAATAGATGGTAGAGAGATCAATGGATGGAAGAGTATATATATGTGTATGTGTATATATATATGTGGGGGTAGTTTGTATGCACACACTGTATGTATACATATAAAGATTGAAGAGTTTCTATATGTGTGTAATATATATATCAAATACACAATTCATGTGTAAATATAATGTATGAGATAAAATAGAATATATATAATCCAGTTACTGCTGGCATACCTTCAAGGGAGAAACCTCATCACTTCCCGATGTTGTCAGTGCTTACAGAAGCTTCCATCTACTCATTTATTCATATATTTGTTTCATAAGCATTAATTGTCCTCTATTATTGGATACTTCAGATTTTTTTTTTAAATCACCATTCCTATCTTCAAACAATACAGAGTTACTGTGAGAAGGCATATGTAAAATATGAATGCCATAATATAGTGGCTTTGAGAAAAATGTGAGGGAAGTACAGAAAATATGGTTAAGGATGGAAGTTGACAAAATTAGTATTGTAAGGGAAGTTTGCAGTACAGGGAAACCTCAAAAGAGGATCCTGTAGATTGCAGGAGCAACAGAGCAAAGGCTCAGAGACTCGGTCACAAGCGCCCTGGCAGAATGGCAAGCCTTGCCCGATGGCTTGAATTTAAAATGAAACACTTAAAGCTAAGTGGAACTACATGATTATGAACAAAGTGGGAGTAAATATATTTTCAGGCATACCAAAATTGCAGATAAGCAGAGGTCACAATATTAATATCCATCAAATAAAATGTAAGGCAAAAGCATTTTATAAGAAAAAATAGTCATTTTATAGCAATAAGTATAATTTACAATAATGTAAATGTCAGCTATCAAATAAAATTGGCTCCAAATACATGGAGGTGTAGTTAAAATGTAATATTAATGGGAGTCAATAGCACACTAATTTAAGTCTCTGGCAAATCTTATTAGCCAAAGTTAATCAGGATATAAAAGCTATGAATTTATACTATATACTACATGTGATTTTGTAAGCTATTATATATTACTATATGTCATAACATTTTATTATAATCCTACTTTATTATATGTAACATAGTATATGTGTAGGCTAAACATTCTACCCTACAAATAGCAAATTTGCTAATTTGCTAAACCTTGCTAATCATCACAAATCTTTTAGAAGAACTGAACATGTAGTAGGTCACCATCGAAAAACTAGGTAAATTTTTTTAAAAGTCCATGAGCCATACTATATGATAATGCAACAAAACTAGATATTAATAAGAAAAACATACGTTTAAAATGCTAGAAAAATAAATAAAAATATCATAAATAACTCTGAGGTCAATACAAATTAAATTTGCCTTGACAATGACATAGAATGCAATGTCAATGAGAGTACCACATATTATATTAATAAAATGCAGCAAATCTCCATCTATGGAGAAATATATAAACCTACATGCACATATTTTAAGCAAGAAATAATGGATATTTTTTAAAGGGAATGTTCAGATCAAGAACTCATAACAAAGCAAATGAAAAATTAAATTAGTAAAGTAAGATAAAGGTATTAATAAAAAGAAATAGAAGGGAATGAATTATATAAACAAGAGATACAAGAATGAAAAATGCATGTAAAATATGATTTGAAAAAATACAATAGTCAAGCCTTGCAATGTTAATTGAGAAAGGAAATAAAAGTGAGGGAAATTACCTATGAAACATTCAAAGTAAGAAGGATTAGATTAAAAACACAACATTATTTTTAATGTAAAATTACTATAAACTAAAAATTAGAGAACACAAATTGCAAAATATATTTAAAAATTATATGAATTATCAAAATTAACTTAAAACGTGAGAATCATGTAAGACCAATTATGATTACAGAACTTAAAAAAAGTATCCCCCAAAAACTGTGACAGTGGAAGATGGTTTAGATGATTTTATGAAAAAGTTATGTCAAAATTATTCTTTTCTTATTTAAACTGTTTTAGAACATAGATAATACTTTATGAAGCTTAGAAAAGATTGATCTATAAACTTTCAAAACTAGCATACAAAAATACATCATACAGTGACTGTGTTTAAGATTATAAAGATCCTTAAGAAAACACTACAAATTTTGCCTAGTGTTAAATAAATAATAGAAGATGATGGAATGGACTGTGCCCCCCACATTTAAGCATAATGGCTTTTTATTTTCATTATATTAATAGATAGATTATTTCCCTGGACAATACAATAGATGACACAAAATGCAATTATAAAAAAATGCTTTTAAAATTATTGGAAACATTACGTGGTAAGGTGCTTCTATGCCTTATCTGATTTCAATGTGAATGTTTAAATCTGTCCAATTATCTACCCTTCCAAAAATTCTCATCCCATTAATTTCTTAATAACTAGTCTTTATTTCCTTTCTTTCCTGATTAATCCTCTATACTTTTTATAAAGCTACATATCCGAACATTTTTTTCAGATCTTAATTTTTTTTCTCCATCTTAACTGCAATTTATCCCATTCTGGAGGATTCCGCTTTCTCTTTTAAATGGCAGCTCCTGTTTCTACACTTTTGAAAACATCTCAGGATATAACCTGAGAATCCTAATACCCTTATCGTGCTTCTTCTGACTCTTATGCATTAACCTCCATTAAAAAAAAAAAAAAAAAAGTGAAACTAAAAATCTACTGATTTGAAGTACATGCCATCTGGCTAAATCGTCTGTATTCCTTCCTGGAATCATCCACAAACATCTGAGTTAATCTTCTCGTTCAACTGAAGACCTTGACCCTTAATTCTCACTCTTCCTTTTCATCAAATTCCCACTATTATACAGGGTAACTCTTGAGCCACACAGGATGCATACATTACTGGCCATTGCCACAAACTTGAGCCATAAGTTGGCTGTCACTTAAATTTTATCCTCATCAGAAAAAGTCATATCTCTGAAATCATTAACTCAATGGGTTCACTCTCTCTCCCGATCCCCCATTCCTACAGCTCCTCAACTCAACTCTCTTGCATCACTTCTTCTACCTAATTGGAACACCCAAGGTATTGACTGGCATACATTCAAGTCACCTGAGGGTTTTTAAGACAATGTGGATGCTTTTTTGTCCTATGAAAGATCAATTATTTTACAATCTCTACACTTCACGTTTAGGCTCTAGTAAAGCCAAGCACTGTGTAGGCAAGTTAAGAACCACTGCCCTGGGGCATTTATGTCTCTACTCTCATTTCTTTCTTCACTGACTTTTATACCCAGCTTGGATTCCAAGTCTCATCACTTCAAATTACCCTTTTGCCAATAGTCTCAATTCCATTATTTTATAATCATTTACATTTTTCATGGGTAAAGCTTAAAGCCTCTTTGAAAAGTACTGCCCTGAGCTTCTAAGCTGAAAGAAGAATAACATACAACCTTTCATACTGCTATTGTCAATACTTTGTAGTCATTAATATAAAATGATTTTTGTAGCTGCCCTACAGTCCTACTGTGTGCATAATAAACTCAATTTTCCATTTCTCTATGAGACATGTCAAACCATCTCCATTTGCATCAAATCTCTATCCCCATCATCTCTCACAGATGTCCTTAAATGACAGCCTCACAGTAAGAACAGAATCCTTTTAATGAAAAATCCCTGAACTTTCAGCTACCACAGCATCGAGCATATTTGCTTCTGCACAATATTGTGTCTTTCATTTAATTGCAATGTCATAAATATTTCCTCTCCCACCCAAAGCTCACCTCTCAACTTGTTTGCTGAATCCCTATGGCTCCTTCTCCTCAGAGACTTTGCTTTCTCGCTTATCCGTAGGTAATTGGTTTAATGTTGTCTGTCACAGCCTGGATTTGAACCATGGCTTCTCAATAAATGACTGTGTGACAATGAACAGGTGACTTATCCTATTCAGGCTTGTATTTTATATAAAATGGGGATATGAAATATGTCTATTTCATAGAGTTGTGGTGAGAATTGAAAACAATATTATTTATAAAGACCTTAGAAGAGTAAGCACAATAAAAGTGTTTGACAAATCATTTCTGCACTCCTGTGTATTTCAAACCTACTATTATATTCACTTCTAACCAGCATTTACACACTCACTCCATGTTTTTCTTCAGTAGCTCACATATTTTTCTCTTCCCATTCGCAATCAAACTTATCAGGGAAGTCTGAATTTGGTCTCTGCTTCTGTTTCTCCTTTTCACTCCACAACCTTCCAAAATCTGGATTCTGCTTTTCCAACTCTGCCGAACCTGCTCTTGTCAGTGTCAGCGATGATGACCTTGTAGTTAAATCCAATAAATAATTTCCAGCCCTTATCTACCTGAACACTTGGCAGAGTTTGACACTATTGACTGCTTCTTCTTTCTTGAAATGCCCTGTCCCTATGACTTTTCCGTTACTGCACTCTCCTTACTTACCTTATACTTCTCTGACCCTTTCATTTTTTGTCTCTTTTGTGAGCTCCTCTTTCTCCTTGGCTTACCCTTTAATGATTGGCAATTTTCAGAACGCTGCCCTAAACTCTTTCACCTTCATATTTTAAATAATTTCTCTGGCTAAAATTTTCTGCCTTCAAGGCCCCAATTTCCATCTATAACCTGATAGGTCCCAATCTATAAATCTCCAGCTCAGATGAAGAAGAGTGTGGGACAGTGTTTAAAAACATAAATTTTAAAGACAGGAGACCTATGCTCAAGGTTTGAATTCTTACTTTGCTACTTTCTGGATATCTGATAGAGAAATGATTTAACTAGTCTAAACTTCAGATCAGTTTACTATAAAAAATTACTGAAAATTATTTGTTTTATACGCTATGTAAGCATGTGTACATTATTTAAGAGAATCAATGACATGCTAAAAAGTGCTTAATACAGTTTACCTATTTTTTTATTGCCTCTACCTGTAGCTCTTTCTCTTGAATTTCAAACTTGTATGTAAACTGGCTATTTGATACAAGTATTTGATTGACTCAGAAAGCCCCACAAATCCAATGTCTGAATATACTTTCCCAAGCCTCTTTTTCAAAATGTGTTTTGTAACTCATTGAATGGCATAGTTATTGATTAAGAACCTCATTCCCAACACTTCTTTCTTATTTAATACCTTTTTAAGTTTTGTGCATTTGCAGTTATATCACCCTTTCCATTTATATTATTACTTATTTAGGCATTTTTTTCTTTGATAAATCCTCCTGGATATTTATCCATTTTATTAATGTCTTCAAAAAATAACATTTTTATATTTAAAAAATAATTTTTAAGTAATTTTATATTTTATTAATTCTGCTGTTAGGTTTATTACGGCTTACCTTCTTTAGTTGCACACTTAGCACATTAATATTCAGCTTTTCTTTTTATATATATAAGCACTTAGTATATTCCCTTCTATGTAAAAGCTTTAATGTGCAGTACTTTTGCTACATTTGGTCACAACAACTTAAGAATAATAAGTTATCACTCTTAAATAGAAGTGTGTATGTGTAATAACTCTTTCATTATTAATAGCCTTGTGATCAGAGAATTTGACCATTTATATTGACCATATTTTGAAATTTATTAAAACCTATATTATGACCCAGTGCACAGGTTTTGTAGATGCTTTAGGTGTTTCAGAATAATGTACATTTTCTTATTCTTGGTTGAAGGAGTTTATATAAGTCCATTAATTCTAGATTCTAAATAGTCTTCAAATTTTCTGTATTTATACTCATATTTTCCAATTTATCAAGAATTGATAAACATGGTAAATCTGACAGAAGGATGAAGGATTTGTTAACTTTTTGAAGTAGCTTTATCAATATTTTATTTATTTATTTTGAGATAGTTTTATTAGGAGCATAGAAACATAGAATTGTTACAGAATCATGGTAAATACAGCCTTTTATCCTGATCTGATAACAATTTATATCCATAAACATACTTTTGACCTTAAGATGTCAGCTGCTAACATAGACTGTTTTATTTCTTCCTTCCCAATTTATATACATTTTATTTCCTTTCTCTGCCTTATTGCATTATCTAGGACTGCTAGTGTTAAAAAGCAGTGGCAATAGGGAACATACTTGCCTTTTCCCTGATGTTAGTGGAACACATGCTGTTTAATCTCTAGTATTCTGGAATTTTCCAGCTATCTTTTTGTTTTTGATTTCTAGTTTAATTCCATTTTGAACTGAGAGCAGGCATGGTAAAATTTATATTCTTTAGAATTTTTCTAGGTATGCTTTATGGCCCAGAATGGCGTCTATATTGGTAAATATTCCTTGAGAGCTTGAGACAAACATGTATTCTGTTAATGTTTAATCAAGTAGTTTATATTCCCTTTATTGATGGTGTTGTTGAATTCAGCTGCATCTTTGCTGATTTTCTGCCTGGTGGATGTATCTATTTCTGATAGAGGAGTGTTGAAATCTATAACTCTATTAGCAGATTTCTCCTTGAGTTGTATCAGTTTTTTTCCTCATGTATTTTGACTTTCTGTTTATAAATACATACATATTAAGAATTTTTATGTCTTCTTGGAGAATTAGCCTGTTTATCATTATACAATACCTCTCTTTATTCATGATAACTTTTCTTGCTATGAAGTCTGCTCTGTCTGAAATTAGTATAGCTACTCTTTTTCTTTTATTAGTGTCAGCATGGTATATCGTTCTACATCAATTTACCTTTAATCTGTATTTGTTTTCATATTTAAAGTGAGTTTGCTATAGACAACATATAGTTGAGTCTTGTTTTTTGATCCAATCTGACAATCTCTATTATTTAATTAATGTATTTAAACCATTGATATGCAAAGAGATTACAAATACAGTTGGCTAATATCTACTGCATTTGTTATTATTCTCTTTTTGTTACCCTCGTTCTTTGTCTCTATTTTGTCTTTCATTGTTTTCTACCCTTTATGTTTATAATTAAGCATTTTATGTACTTTCATTTTTCTCTCCTTCCTTAATATGTCTTTCTTTACTGTTTTTAATGGTTGCCCTAGAGTTTGCAATATAAGTTTACAGCTTGTCAGAGACCACTTTCAAATGACACTATATTTCTTCGTGGGTAGTGCAAGTACCTTCTAATAACAAAACCATTCCAATTCTTCCTTTCTGTTCCTTGTATCATTACTGCCATTTAATCCACACATGTAAACATGAATGTATAATTGAATATTTTTGCTGTTATTTTGAATGATATATTATCTATTTAATCAATTAATAATATAAAATAAAACATTTTAGTTTTACATTCTTTTTTTTTATTTGATGCTCTTCCTTTGTTTATGTTAATCTAAGTTTCTCACCTATATCAGTTTCCTTCTCTCTAAATAACTTTTTTAACATTTTTTTTTTTTGTAGAGAAGATTTATTGGCAAAAAATTATTTCCATTTTTGTTTGAGAAAATCTATATTTCTCTTTCACTTTTGAAGAATAATTTCACAGGATACAGAATTCTAGGTTGGCATTTTTTTTCTTCTTAATGACTTTTCCTCACTTTTTCTGTTTGCATGGTTTCTGAAAAAAAGTTGGATGAATTTTTTTCTTTGCTATCCTATAGTTAGGTTTTCTTTCCTTTTCTCTTTAGCTTATTTCAGTTTTTTCTTTATTTTTGATTTTCCATAGTTTGAAAATCAAATGCCTCATGTTAGTTTTCTTGCATTTATGCAACTTGACTTCTCTGAGCTTCCTAGATATGATACTTGGTGTCTGAGAAAATCCTCAGTCAATATTGTTTTAAATTTGTTGTTGTTGTTTCTTCTCTCTTTTTTCTCCTTTTGGTATTCTCATTATGCGTATGTTACACAGTTGGCAGTTATCTCACAATTCTTGAATATTAATTCCCTTTTTTTCTTTCTTTTTTTTTTTCTTCAGTTTTGATGGTTTTTGTTGGTATATTCTTAAATTCAGAAATTCCTTCCTTAGCCATGTCCAGTCTACTAATAAGCCCATCAATGGCATTATTCAATTCTGTTAATTTTTAATCTCTGGCATCTCCTTTTTGTACTTTCTTAGAATTTCCATCACTCTGCTTACATTGCCAATTTATTCTTGTATGCGGTTTCTGCTATTAGAGCAATTTGCAAATTTATTATAGTTGTTTTAAATTCACATCCTGATAGTTTCAACTTCCCTGCCATATGAGTCTGATGTTAATGCTTGCTCTATTTCTTCAAACCATATTTATTGCTAGTTAGTATATCTTGAAATTTTTTTTTAACTGCAGGTCATGATGTACTGTGCAAAATGAATGGCTGTAAATAAGTCCTTAGTAATTTGTTGGTAAAGTGCAGGTGGGGAGGGAAGCATTCTGTAGTCCTATGATTGATTAGGTCTTAGTGATTCCCTGAACCTGTGCCTTTGGACTGTGATCTTCACATGTGTTTCTCAGTCCCCACCTTAGGTGGAACAGTGTTGGCTAGAATAGGCAAGAGTTGGGTATTTTCCTTTCCCCAGGTCAGTTAGGCTCTGAGGAAACCTCAGCAGGTTAGGCTCTGGTTAAATAGTTTCACTTGAGAGCAATCTTCCTTAGGAAGAACAGAATGCTCAGGCTGATTAAATTTTTTTCCCTCCCCCTGCTGGAAGCATTAGAGAATTTTTCCTCTGATACTCACCCTGAGAACCTGGTAGAGCATCAGAAGGTAAAACTAACAAAAGGGCAGGAGACCTCCTGAAGGCTGGGTCCCCTACAGTTTTTCTCTCTCAGAGTTGTCCTCATGGAGCTTCCAGCTCTGAATTCGCAATTCATTAATTACACTTCAGGTTTTCCCAGCCTGTCACTGGTTTCTGTGAAGGTTGTTGCTTGTGACTTTCTGCTCCAGTAAGTTGTGATTCTTCTCTGTTTTTTCCTCTCAGTCTCTGCAATTTGGGGGACAGTGGTTTGCCCTGGGCAAATTGTGCATCTAAGGATCACATGGACAATTTCTGTTATGGGTTTAACAAGAGTTATGAGTTTTTTAGTTTTTTCAGCTTTTTATATGTTGTTAGAATGGAGTTGCAACTTCCAAGCTTCTTCCATGCTGGATTGTAAACTAGAATTCCTGTGCATATCTTAGAATTGACTGTATAGATGGTCAGTTCTTTGAGGGCAGACACAGTGTTCTTTATTCTATACATTCTTTTTTTTTAATGAGATATTCATCAATTACCAGTTAGTTACTTGATATTGTTCTCGGTTCTGATGATACAGTAATAAGCATCATACACATAAAGTCCGTGCTCTTCATGAATGTTATGTTTTAGTAATGCAAACAGGAAAAGCAAATATACAAATCAGAGGAAAAATAACATTATTCATGATAAGTACTTTGAGGAAAATAAACCAGGGCCTTATAATAAAAACTATCTACAACAGAGGGTAGCAACGTTTGATGTGAAGCATAAAAAATAAGTGAGAGGTAGTCATAGGAAAATGCGGTTGGAGAAAAATCCCACTCTATGCCCTTACCACCTGTGTGACCTTATGCAAGTTATTTATTCTCTCTGAATCTAAGTAAGTTTCAACAGGAAAAAAAGTTAAGATTTATAAAGTACAATGCCTAACTCATAAAAACACTCAAAACTGTTGCTATATCATTATTACCCCTATTGAGACACTTGAATTTTATTTTAATTCCAAAGCAAAATCATTGACATGCTTTCAGCATGGGGGCTCTTGAATCCCTAATGGTGCTTAGCATAATGCCTGCTAAGTAATTAGTTTTATAGCATATTATTTTCTTTCTGAAATTTTCTTTTTTTTTTTAGTAGAGACGGGGTTTCACTATGTTAGCCAGGATGGTCTCGATCTCCTGACCTCGTGATCCGCCCGTCTCGGCCTCCCAAAGTGCTGGGATTACAGGCTTGAGCCACCGCGCCCGGCCTCTTTCTGAAATTTTCTAAGTGATGTTTAGTCAATCAAATTATGTCTACATACTCAGAAATCAGCTACTCCATGTATTCCATGGCTACCTGGTCTACAGTTTCCTTTGGAGCTAATTCAAAATAATTTTAAGACATAGACCTTGATTTCAAATATATTGTCATTAACTCATGAATTGAGGACTTTTATAAAGTTTATGTTTAGTTCTTTTTGTAGAATGTATCTAATTGACTCCTCTTTCTTGACTAGTAGTGATAATGTTGAAACAGTTGAAAAGTGATAATGTTGGTGAAAAATAAATAGTAATAGTCAATCATATGGGATTGATTAAATAAATTATAAGCATGAATATTCCCACCAATAAAAATTGGATTGTATCGCAAATCATGATGGGGTAGATATCCAAAAAATAAATTTTAGGAAAATAAAACAGGTTATTAAAATTCTGGAAGAAAATGCTTGAAAATGTCAACAGTGATTAAGTGTGGGTGGTGGGATAAGATGATTATAGATTGGTTAATTTCCCTTGTCTCAGTATGTTTTGTGTTGCTATAACAGAATATCTGAGACTAGGTAATTTATAAAGTGCAGACATTTATTTCTCATAGGTCTGGAAGTGGAAAAGTCCAAGATCAAGGCACCAATAGGTTTGGTTTCTGGTGAGGGCCTGGTCTCTGCCTCCAAGATGACACCTTGAATTCTGGCTCCTTGAGAGGGGGAGCAATGCTGCTTCTCACATTGGTGAAGAGTGGAAGGGAGAAAGCCCACTCTCCAAAACCATTTTATTGTGGCATTAATCAATTCATGCAGGCAAAGCTCACAAGACTTAAACACCTCCCATTAAGCCCCCTCTCCCAACATTGTTGCATTAATGATTAGGCTCTCAACATATGCGTTTTGGAAGGGACAAACACTAAAACTACAGCATTCCCTTCTGAATTTTTCTGTACTTTCTATATCTCAAGATAAGTGTCCATTAGTTCTGTAATCCAATAAAGCCAATTAATTACAAACAAAATTAAAGAAGAAAAGAAATTCACAATCACTACAAAAAGAATTAAAAGAAAATAACAGCGGATTATATAACAGGATATACACTTAGGCTAAAATATGAACCATTATTTCAGTTAAATCTTCATATTTTCTATGGTCTTAGAACAATAGATTTCATTTTGAAGACATAGAGGGTATATCCTCTGGTTATTGCCTAACCTCTCTTGACCTAAGATTACCTAGACAGAAAATGATTTGATGACATACTTGGTCCAAGGGCCATGCTTATTTATCTGCACTGCACTATGTCTGTATTTATGTCTTCAAAATAGACTTGAGGATGATGGGAGACATGAGAAGCACTTTCCATTCCCTGTGTTTCGTTTTACTCTGCAGTGCCCTTCAATCCCTTCCAACTATACTGAGTCTGTTCTTCTGCTACAACTGCTTGTGTATAATTGTTCTCACCAGACTCTGGGCTCCTTGAGGCTGGAGAAATAGTCTAAATCAGTCTCTGGTATCTCGGAGACCTAGAGCAGTGCCCAGCCTATCAGTAGCATATAAATATTTGCAGAATTTATTGAGTTGCTGCATTTTTCTCCCACATTTCCTCTACATGTCAGAAGTGTCCGTGTTGCTAAATTCTTCAACTCTGAATTTCAAGAGAACCCCAGAGCCATGTTGCTCATTTCCCAATGGACACCTTTATCTTGTACTAACATTTCAAGAATTGTCTTGCTTTCTGGCTTTTTTTCTTGTTTAGAAAATTCTGCCTATCAGGTACTTTAGAAAGCAGTCCAATGTCTGACAAAGTCTTTTGTTTTCTGACCTGTAACAGAAATTAACTCTCAACAAAAGAGCAATTCTCCACCTGCAGGCCTAAGCATGGAACTTTAATGTAAATGAAAATTTCAGGAGCCCTTAGAAAGCAGATAGGGAGGATGGTGAGGTCATGTGACCAGATTTCTACTCTGTGTCAGCCCTTTTCTTTGGCATTTAGATGAGTTGAATGACAGGTAAAGCTTACGGCTTAGGCTGCCAGGAACAAAAAAAAAATAATGTGGGTAAATTTAATCATTTGCTCAAGTCTTTAAATATCCTGTATAGCTTTCAGGCACAAAGCAATCTTCCTACAGAGAAACAAACCCAGGATGTGGTTACAACGTAGTGTTCTACCTCTTTGTGTTAAAGTGCCTTAATGATCAGGAAAAAAAAATAGATTTGCATGAATGCTTTTTATGGAAAGCACTTAACACAATGGTTACGCAAGACAAACGTCAGCACAAGTGGATATAACTGATACGATGAGTCATCCTATGTGGTTTAAAGCCACCACAAGTGAATGTCTTTTAATTCAGCCTTCACAAGCCCAGAGCATCTTTTAAAGGACTTTGACATTGACAAAATACAATTAGCTCCTTGCCTGAATCATAAGATTGAAGGACAGTCTGATTTTAAAATCATTAAGGTGAGTGGCATATGGATGCCAAAGCTTCTTCTGAAATCAGCCTTGGTGATTTGTTTTTCTCTCCAGGTACAATGTCATAACACACACACACACACATACACACATACACATACACACAAACACACAGTGACATCACTTAAGATCTGAGTAATGTAGGCAGGATAGAAACATAATTGGCCACAATATTGTCCCATGTAAGCACATTAGTGATGCTTACTTAATCTCTTGGCATCAAGTCATTCTCTGGAGTAAGAAGTATGGCTTTCTGTTTTAATTTCGTGATTCAAATTTGGAAATGCCTTTGCTCTTCGAAGAAAGGTACAATATAAGATTTCATTATTAAACTGATTACATAATTGATAGTTACCTGGTCATATTGTCACTAGTATGACTGTCATTACACATTGATTATAGCATTTCTTTCTGTTGACATCAAACAGGACCTCAGAATTCTTCTCAGCAAAGTGCCTGAAGAAAACACAGTAAATCAACTGGAATGACCGTGTGAAATAAAGTCTACTTTTCATTCACAGCACATATCAGACAACCTAAAAATCAAGGTTATGATTTTCAGATATCCACTTTATCCAAATGAACATTTGGTAACATTAGGTTCTGCCACAGCAATTAATACAGGGACTCATTTAAAATTGCTGTTACTTTTTCTGATATTTTAGTGGGTTGTCTTCAGTTCACATACTCTTTTTATTTCCCATTTCTTATAGAGCCCAGTTATGAGGCCCATTGTAGTATAATCAATAAAAAATCGTTGACTGATCCATTAATAATGTGATGATTTGTCTAAAAGCTGCATTGGTAGAAAGGAAATAATTTTGTACTAAGAGTGAAAACATCTGAGTTCTATTCTTTATATTTGCAAGTAAACATGGTTTGAAAAATGTGTTTCAACTTCTCTAAACCTGTTTCCTCATTTCTTAAAATAGGATGATAAACTGGATATTTTCTAAGGCTTCTCCCATTAGAAAATACATTAATTATTCTGAAATACGTGCATGAATAGGTGACTGTTCAGGTACTTTAAAATAAATAAGGTAAGTAATTGTCTATTTTCAAAGATAAAACTCCTCTTCATCTTTCCATTTCCATTCTCCCCATCTCCAACATTTATTTTCTGTTTACTTGGAGCGTACAATATTTAGGTAGGGTGTGGCTCTGAGAAATGGTAAAAACACCCTTTCCCACACACATCCCATAAAACACACACATACACACTCACGTTAGTGAGAAGACCAATGAAGGAATTCCCTTGAGTTACTGATTTCTTCAAATTTGACTCAGTTTTATTCACTACCAAAAGGAGCTATTGGAAACCTTGCAATCTCACTGAACTCACATTCAAGGAAAATCTCTCCATTTCTCAATAGTTCTTACCATTTTTGCATATGCTGTTCACTTTGAAAAAACTTTCTCCAGGAAAATTCCTATGACTTCTAGACTGAGCCAAAATGCCGGCTCCTCACTGACGCGTTTGTAATTCTCCTTGTCAGTGTCAGGTTCTCTGTCTGCAGTGCTTTCTTAGCACTTTAATTGTTCCTCTGTGGAAGAAGTTATATATTGTAATTTAAAAATATCTGTTCATGTTTGTCTCTCCCAACTACTTAAAAGCAGTCCTAATTTAGGTACATCTAGTTTATCTTAAGGAGCTGTATTAGATTGACTCCTTTAAAATTCTGGAGTCCACTTAATATCCCATTTCAAGGTAAGCCCCAGAATGCTTTTCAGCAGCATCCTTGACCTCTCTATTACTATGAAAGCTAGACTCTGACACTTTTGCTTGTCAAGTCCAGAATCTCCCTAGAGAATCTCCCTAAAAGTTTTTAGCCTTTTTCAAAATGAAGCTTATCACAGAAGAGAGTGAACAAGAAGGCTTTAGGTCTTGTGATGTTAATTATTTTTAAAGAGGAATAGATTATCATATTTTAAAACTGAAATCATCATTTTTCTTCATGTTACTTCTTTGATTATCTGCATACATTACTAGAGAACCTGTGGTCTAAATTCTTAGAACCTTGTTCCTGGTCTTTCAGTCCTCTCCAAAAAAGGTGACTTACAAAAGCATCTGACTGGTATTTGACAATTCCCAAAAGAATGACTTCCAAAGTAAAGCATCTTGCATTAATTTTCTCATCTCTAAGTTGACCTCAGACATCTATCCTCACATCAATATGAGTATTTCTGTGTGTACAGGTTTCATATTTAATAGCACATATGATCACAGATTTAAAGCATCAATTAGCAACTTGCATATAATGGCAAATGCATTTGTCAAATTGATGGAAAATGCTTTTTTTTCCATCTCTTCTTCCTCTAATATCTCTTACTAGACAAATCATCATTACTGGTGATCTCTGACAACAGAGCTTTCTAAGTCCGATTCTGTCATTTGCTTGGTAGACACGTTGACTGCAGCAAACAGTCCCCTATCATCAACTTTTCCAGATGTTTGCACAGCGGGTTTGGTGTTTTTAAACTATCTAAGTGACGGTCCCAAATGACAAATGTTCATTTTCAAAATTAAAGCTTATTACGAATTACCTGCCAAGTACAATGTGTCAGGAGAGACTGAATGAATTAGAAATTTTGCCCGTTGAGAATGAATGAATAAGAAAAAACATAAATGAGGCAAGCTATTACACATCCTGGAGGAGCATAGAAAGAATTTTAAATAACAGTAATTTACTAAAAGCTGTTGCATTAATACTTATGCCTTACCTTAAAGAGGCCCATCCCTACCTTTTGATGTGAGTCAGGCTTCAACTTTTTTAAGTGAAAAGAATAATGTTTGGGAAAGACAAGGATAATCTCTAAGATGAGCCTGTATTTCTCTTTTTAATCATCATCCACAGAGGTTCAGGTTTGATATACTGGGAAGAACATGGCCTGATATAGCCATCAAAAGACTAACCTCTTTTTGCTCTTAGTTGTCTTCCAGCTGTGTGACCTGCTGCTGGTTACTAGTCCTTGAACCTCAGTTTCTTCACCTATAATGTGAGAATAATAAAACCTGAACAAATAGGTTGTGGTGAAACTTAAGCAAATCAACATAAGTATTTGAATGTACTTTGTAAACTATGAAGTATCATAAATATATACTGATGTCATAATAATATTAACTACCACATATTAAGTATTTACTCTGTACCAGATAGTATGTAAATCTTCACATATATTATCTTGTACAATCTTCACAACTATTGAAGGTAGATAATATTATCTCTATTTTATAGATGAGGAAACTGAGTCTTATATAGAGGTTGAGTAACTGGCCTAAATAACTGCTAGCTTGGGCTGGACAGGATTGAAAAAAGAATATCTGATTCCAAGAACATGCTTTTAATCTCTATACCGTACTACTGTCCTTTTAATTTTAAGAGCGTGATGTTCAGTGATGCCACTTTGATGCAAAACATTTTGGAGCTTTCATTTAAAATTGCCTTCAGACACAGATTCATCAAGGCACACAAAGCAAGCAGCCTAATGACTCTATAGACAACTCTTCTTTCGGGCCCCCAAAAGTGTCATTAAGTTTAATCATCCCGCATTCCAGGTAGGAAGACAATGAATATCCACAGTCAAGAGTTCTCTCTTTTGAACGTTTACAAGATTGACATTTCTTTTTAAGATGGACATGGATCTTTTTTCATTACATCCCCATAGCACTGTGTATAATATTAATTATACTTCCAATCACACGGTGTGTTATCCTTTTTTTTTTTTTTTTACAGATCCAACTTTCAACTCACAAGAATTTTTAAATTACTGTACCCCAGAAGCAAGAATAGAAGGTGCATACTTATATTTGAAGAAATTTTTAAAAGTGCAAATTCTCTTGTTGCTGCCTAGGAAAATTTTTGAGCCCAGCTAGAGAAATATGAAACCAGGCTGACCAGAAGTCAGGGTTTGTTTCATAGGGCAAAATAGAAGCATCTCGATTTTCCATCTTTAAAATTATAATCAGCAGCAGGAAGCAAAGCAATATCACAGTCCTGTTATAGGAATCTAATAGCTTTTTATAGAATGCACAGCAGCAAATGTTATCACTATGCTTGAAAAAACCATTTTCATTATCAGCTGCTATTTTTTCAATTGATTATGACTTTTCCTTTAAGAAATGTGTTTAGGCAAAAATTTTGTTTGATTTAGCGCAAGGAAAAACTTTTTGTGGGATGGGAGACCGTACTCCAAACTGAATTCCTTCTGCCTTTAAGTTATGCAAACATGGACAACATATATCACATTCTACTGAAATTGTTTTTTATTTGTACTTCAATTGCTTAGAAAGGGTGTATCAATGGAAAATACAGCTTTACAACATTACAGGAGCCACTGAAGGGGACAAAGGTTAAATTTTTCTTCAGCATTATGAAGGTGTAAGTGGTAGGAAAAAGGACGCTCTTGAAATCATTTCTTCTTTTTTCTAAGGTGTTGTATCGGACTGAAGCCTCTTCAGAACACTGAGGACATATGAGTTCATTTTAGAAACCTCCAAGGTGAGCAGTGAAAGCAATCAAAGTCAAAACTAGCATCATTTAAGACAAAGCAAATTAATGGCACCACTCAGAGTGGAGTGCGAATGTATTTGTATGTCTGGCATAGCCTAAGGTTGGTTGGTTGGTTGGTTGGTTTTTTACCATGGAGAGAGGGCAAGAGAGCAAGGTGTTTTAAGATGACCAAATCTCTTTAAGATTCTTCAGGAAAAAAAACAAAAACAGAAAACAAACAAACAAAAAACAGTACATAGATGTGAAATTTGAGGCTACACCCTTTATGCTGAACAAAGAGGTAGTACTCCCTGAGAGCAAATACTAAGGCTTGTTTGAGCAAAACAAGGGATTTAGAAGTCTAGGACAAAACAGGCTTTCCATTTCATAGAAAAGACAAATAGCTTTAGAACAGCATTTTGATTGAGCAAATGTAAGGGACTCCTATATTTAAATTTCGATATATAACTCCCAATTTTGCCATGTAAAATTAATAATGGATTTCTCTAAAGCCAAACCCTCTTCAACTTTCATTGTAATTCTCTTAAGAAAGCATTAAATAAAAGCATTTCACTTTAGTTGAAAATCAATGGCACTTCAGTGAAGCATGCATCTTCCAACTATTATGGAGTCAAGAATCATACAGTTCTGCTAGTAAGACATGGGGCCCTGGCTTTGGTGGTAAAAACTTCGTGCAACAGTGCAACATAGGAGTTTTTGGGAAAAAACACATGCAAAATAAAGAATTGAAAATTGAGCGTGAATGTGCTCTAGTTCTCTTTGAAATGCCAACCATGACACATAAAATCATAAATAATGAAAATGGTATGGTAGGAATAGGAATGAGAGTAGTAATAAGTAGAAAGATATTGTTTACTATGGACCAGACACTAAATGCATGATATGCATCATCTCATTTGATTCTCTTAAGAATCCTGTAACTTGGTATTATTACCTACATTTCTGGAGTCTGTTTGAAGAAGGAACAGCTACATGTAGAGACATTCAATAAATTTAAGATGGGTTAAAATATTTTATTATACATTAATGTATGGCCATTTCAACAATGAATCAAAAGGTATCATAAATTCTATCTACTTGGAAAGTTCTTTCTCCTTTTGCATAGTGATAAAATTGTATTCATTTTTCACTGTGATAATGATAAGGGTGAATAAGATATAGCTCCTGCCCTCCAGGAACTCACAGTCTGAAAAGGGAGATGAAGCATCCATTAAAAAGCCAAATATAGTTCATGGTAGTTTGTGGTAAACTCTGTAACACAAGTATATTTAAAGCTATGGATAGGCAGAAGAAAGAAAATAATTCTCAGAGCTAGGGTAGAGTTGGAGGAGGAAAGGATTAGGGACATCTCCTTAGAGGAGTTCAGCTGGTTTTAAAGATGGGCAGAGTTGAAACAGACAGTGTTATGAGGCTCAGGGAAATTTTTGATGTGCAACGCTATTGAACTGAGGGTATATCCAGAATGTCAATGTTGCTGAAATTTTTGACATATGATTTAGCAATAATATGGGTAAGGACTAGATTGTAGAATACCTACACTACTACTCTAAGCAGTTTAAACTTCATTTGGCATTCAGGGGCAAGTTTCGGACTGGAAGTATAATATGATCAGAGCTCTGCTTTGAGAATATTAGTGTAGTAATGCATTAAACTCATAATTTTTTACTGAATAAGTATTGTCCTGTGACTATATGCCAGGACTTATGCTAGGCAATGGGGATATAATGGTGAATATGACTCACTCTCTGCTTGCATAGAAATTATAATCAAGAAAATTAAACATAAAGTAGAACACTGTCATCAATATCATAATAGAGAAAGTACAGGGTAGCATGTAGAAGTGCCTTCTGTAGTATTGGGATAATCGAAGAAACTTCCTGTAGAAATTGATTTCAAGTTGTGTGTATGGCATGTATGTATATACATGTCTGTAGGCTTATTGAATAAGAGAGCCAATCTATGAAAAGGCTCAGAGGGGAAAGTGTGCTTCAGGAACTTAATGCAGAGTTATTTGCTTTCCAGCCACATAGATCCTTAACAACCTCAGGTATGTGCACAAGGTTCCTGGTCATTTCATCTTGGACTGGACAGGCAGGGTTCACCATCTGTCACATTCCAGGAGAACCAATTAAGTATTATACACAAGGACCTTATGAAAGCAAATTCTGTTGAATTGAATTGGCTTTCTTCATAGACCTAGAAATCATCTGGTTTAAGATTCCTTCTCAATGCCAAATATGAATAATTCAGTCAAGCTTGAAATAAACACCATGATCAAGTGTGGATTTTATTGTCCAATTTATTCACTCGCTTATTCAGTATTTGTTATTTGTGAGCACCATATAACCCACTCTACTAAGTACTAGCCTTATATAATCTTTTAGTCATAATTAATTATTATTTTATCTAAACATTTACCTCATTTTTCCTAGGACACTTTTCATAGTTTGAGTCTATCACTATAAGTTGTATATAACTGTGTCCTCAAGTGGACTGTGGCATTTGAAAAAAAAAATGTGTTCTCATCTTGTGTTCCATTCAAGCAATGTCAAGAATACAATAGAGGTTCTATAAATGGTGGGTGGATGGATGGATGGATGGATGGATGGATGAACAGGTGGATGGACAGATGGAGACAGACATGAATAAGAATTTGTTTCTGTCCTCAGAATCTTATAGTCTAATAATGCAGATCAAGGACAAGCACGCAGTTAATGAGAAATATTTTCCACTATTAAAACCATCATGTTCTCTCTTTTCAGTTTATGTTTAATGTTCTAGAGCCACAATCTTATCATGATCCTAAAGATATCATGAAGGAGCCTCATAACATATTGAGAGTTTGAAATATGAAACTTTTTTATAATAGCTGAAGTTTGATTTTTAAATTTCTGAAAATACTAATTACTGAGCTTTCTCTTTAAACTCAGATTAAAAGCAGCCCCAAACACATCATTTAACCATTTTAATATGTTGTTATTTACTTCCGGTGAGATGCAATGGAAGTAGATAAGAACAGAATAGGAATTCTAGACAATGTCTGTAGTCATCATTAATCCAACAACAAAACAGAAGTATGTCTTTGCGTTTACATGTAATGGGATTGACGTCATTTCCTACGTTTCTATTCGGTGGTCTCATTTGATTGGCATTTCCCCAGGAGTGTTGCCATGTTTTTTTCTTTCCATTCAGTAGTTCAGCACATCTTTATTGATTGTTGCATGCCATGGGCTTTGATCTGGCCAACCAGATGAAACAGATTTCAAATTTTCAATGGCATTTTCTACTTGGACTCTTGTTTCTTCATGACTTATTTTGAGAAAAATAAGTAAGACTTTTCTTTCTTTTGTATATATTATTGGAGACGCATATCTTTGCATTTCACTGGAGCAAAGTGATTCAGTAATACAAAAGGTAGTTTTTCTGTTAAACTCAGGGAATTGTAATCATTTAATATGCTCTAGAAGTTAAGGAAATGCACGATTTAACATGGAGATGAAAGAGATAGAAATTATAGTCAGAAAAACTATTTTCTGAATCTTAGTGAGTTTCCAATTCCTCTTCTGTAAAACGATAACAATAATCCAACTTTTAAATATTGTTATAATGTTATTGTGAGAATTTTAAAAGGTAATAGGTGTCAAAAATGCTGGGCATTATTCTCATATGCGATAGGCTGTCATTTGTTTATTACTATGTGAGGATGATGTACTAAGCACTCTACCTGCATTTCCTCATTTATTATTTCCCCAAAACTCTATGAGGCAAGTTCTGTTTTTATCATTATTTTAAATGAGGAGACTAACACACAAGGAAGGCAAAGCGTATAATTTGGCACTGATCCTAGAGCAAATACAGAGAAGACCAGTATCTGAGTCCCCTTGTTGATGGAGTGTGGTTCAAAGACAATGTTCAAACTTCTAGGTATTTTTGTGGTTGTTGTTGTTGTTGATATTTTTTCTGCCAAATTAAGGGAAAAAAAACTGGATTCAGTAAGGAGAGGCTTTATTTGAAAAGGGAAGAAGTGGAAGAGAAAATGGATATTGTAGTGAGAATCATGTTCTGACCATAAGATCAGCAATGTCTCAGAGGTTAAGAAAACAGGAGCTCCTCCTTTATTAAGGGGAGGGAAGGAGGCTACGAAGAGCTGATGTGGAATGTAAGGGTTGTGCAGTCCCATAGCAGACCACAGGACATTTTCACTCTGAGAACAGCCTCTTCTCAGGAAGGACTTTTAAGCAGGGGTCTATACCAGCTCAGGCTAAGGTTTGGTAAGAATTCAGGACCTGGGAGGAGAAGAGAAACTTCAACAGAGTTTGATTAGCAAACATTTAGTTCCAAATAATCATAGTGATAAGCAGTTCAGATAATTCTTTATGAGTCATAGAATTGGAATTTTGAGTTTAGGTCTAACCTTTTCCTAAGTAAACAAGGGGGAATTCATGCATGTTATCTAACGTATATGAAAAAGAGTCATTGTTTGTGTACCAGGACACAAAAGGATGAGGGGATTTCTTAATCTTCACTGTTTTCCAGAATCACAGGGTTCAGCAAGGGTCAATATTGTTACTTCTCTCTGGCTAGACATGATGAAAATGAGAAACCATGTCTTTGGAAACCATGTGATAAGGGTAGCAGAGTCTCTGGGTGGCATTGTGACCTCCCTGCCCCAAAGTGTTAATTAAGTCAGTTTTAGGAATCCTTTGCTGCAGTAGCTTCCCCAGCATCCTGAAGAGCAGTGAAGTGCTCAGTTTTACAATTCATGCCCATTGTGATTTAAGCGAAGTCATTTCATCTCATAAAATTTAGTTTCCTTATCTGCTAAATGATGGAGATGGACTTGGCAAAGACTTAGAGTGTCCTAGCTCTGATCTTCAGAAAGGCACAAAGATATGCCCAAGTGCCCTGTGGTTCGAGGTGCGGAATTAGAGGCTGAACCATGCATTAGTCTTCTTCCTAACACTCAGGCAACATCAGTACAGGAAGTCATTTAAGAATGCTCTGGTAGTGGATGTCACTGACTGTATATAGCTTTTTCATCAGCAATTCAGAATAATGTTATCAAAGTTGCTTTTGTCTTCCATTCTGGCAATCAGTCGTTTGTCATTCCTAAACCTCTAGTACCCGCTTTGCATTACCTTGCATAAACTGGGTGATTTCTTAATTTCTTCTTTTCCAGCCTTTCTGATTTTCTTTCCATCGTGTCTCTGAAATTTTTTCTGTGTCATGCAAACTCAGTTTGGGTGTTGTTTTATGCCTCTGCAAAGGCCAGAGCTGGTTTTCTACTTAATATTCAAGAAGCATGCTTGAAGATCACCTCTTTCAGGAAAAGCCCATGAAACTCACCACTGCTCAGCTGATGATGACTTACTTAAGACTGGTTGCTGTGCATTTGGATTCATGGTGTAAGCTAGCTGAAGCAGGACTCTGTGGGTCTTATTATCACACAGTGCCTTGAGCATAGCATTGCGATAGATGTAAAAATTACTCACTTTCCAAACCTTTAGGGATACTTAGAAAAACTGCATATTGTTACTAATAAATGTGTGTTGTATGATAAATATGGTGACAGCTGAAAGTGGGGTTTCTGATGAAATTAAGATATATTAGAATTTAAAATTAGTAGTACATTTTACTATATTTTTTGTTCAAATTGGAAAGCATTGAGTGCAAATGTGGTGGATATATGGGTCAGAGGGTGGATGTGGCAGAACAGCTGCCTTCAAGTACTTAAATAGAGCAGAGTGGATGAGACCTAAATCCAAAGACCTGTTGGTGACTCACTGCCCGTGGGACCTGGAAGGAGGCACTTTATCTCTCGAAGGCTTAGTTTTCTCAGCTATAAATTAGGAACAACAATAATTACCATAAAGAATTATATAAGGAAATAAATAACATCATATATATAAAATATCTTTAGGTCTGTTGGCATATGGTAGATATTCATTAATGTTTGGGTTGTTGTTAAGACTTTGTCATTAATTAACATTGACTTACCCTACTGTGCTTAGGAAAATTCACTAGTCCAAATAGTAGGCTATGAACCTATGAGCTAGAGAATAGAATCTTTGGGCTCTAAATGTGGACCATTATGTGGGCTTATAAAGGAACCACTGTCCATGGAAAGAGAAACATAACCAAAATTTGAAGAGTAACATTGACACTTTCCATATTAGGCTGGTTAAACTTGCCCCTGATTTCCTCGTCACAGTCAGTATCAATCTTTTCTTTTTTTAATTTTTCTTTCTTTAATACCTGTTCTACTCACATCGCTGAATTCTTGTCTGTCATATTTCCTGTTATTATCATTTACTAGACTTTCCGAAGGCCGTTACATTTGGGTCATGTTCTCAGATGTAAATTCTCCTCATTTATCTTGCTAGAGTTCTGTCAGGAGACAACAACTAGACAAATACACACAGAGAAATCAAAGTCCAAAAGTGAAAAAAAGAGAGAGAGAGAGACAGTCTGACTTTTGCTGGTTGATTAGATCAAAGATGATTTACATGGTTTGGAGTTATAAAGAGTATATATTTATTGGATAATTAAAATCTCTCCCACTTATTTTGAGCTGATAGATCCAGTCCTTCAAACTCAACGCTGTCAAATACTGGAATTACATAATCAAACAAAAAAACAATAATCTGAGAAAAAATAATTTATTAAACAAAGTTAAAACTTTGTCTTTAGGAAGTTCATAAGTAGATTTGGCTGATCATTGCAATTTGGGAACTTTTTGAATGGTGAGGGTAGTAATGGGACAGAAATTAATCAGTTTGGGTTGGTTTTAAGAAATGGCTTCAGACCCTAAGTGGTTTGCCAAGTTTCCCTTAAACATCTCACATTATTGAGGATACAAGTCAAAATCACTTATCAGCAGTTCTTCTAAATGGCAAGGAACATGTATTAAAGAGGCCATGAAGGAATTTCTAATGAGAAAAAATGTTCTTACTTTTTGAGAAATTAACTGCTTCAATAAATTGCAAAGATAAAGTAGGAAAAGTTATCACAATAATGTCTGTTGTAATAAAACTAAACTGTACAGCTGATAACAGTTAAAATGCCAGAAGGTGAGTTAATGACATACTATTTTCCTAAAAACCCCTTTGGTCCTTACTCTGAAATATAATTCTGAGATCCACTTATAAGGAATATGGTAGAAGCTACATGGAAATACTGTCTATTCATGTGTTCTACAGATTCATTGCCTGTGAACTTTTGAATATATGTAAAGTTTATAAGCAGAGTATATTAAATGAAAGTTTTGGGAAGGTGAAATCAAATAACCCTAGTAGCTCAAATTGATTCTTGAAGTATATACGAGATGGAAGTTTGTAGTTAGAGAAATAAGTCTGAATTTCTTACTTGCACTGGAAAATTTATATCAAAGGTCATGGGAACAGGGGCAAAGAGGGGGCCATTTAATCCTCCCTAACACTTTCTGTGGATTCATGAATGTAGGAGAGGCCCAAGCCTTCTGCTGTGATTTTCTTCAGTCAAATTCCTAAGCAAGTTAAAGATTATAGCAATGCAGAGGAATTCATAAGGATAATGAGAGAGGAAAAAAAGAAAACAAATGGAAATAGAGCAAGCAGACATTGGAAAGTAATGTGAAATAGGAGAGTTCGGAGCTAATAGTTTTACTTTGCATTATTGAATTTCTCCCATACATAATAATGACAAAGTGTCCATGAATGGTGAAAATGTGTGTGTGTGGTATGTGTGTGTGTGTCTGTGGTGTGTAGGAAGAAAATGAAGAGAGAGAGAGAAGGGGAGAGAGAGAAAGAGAGAGGAGGAGAGAGACAGAGAGAAAGAAAAGCAACAAGGGAAAGACTAAAGTTGAGAAAGCATTAGAAAGCCCAAGATAACATGTGCACACATGCTCAGATACTATGACTGAAATTATCAGGGCCAGTTTCTTGCTTTATGGTGAAAGCCAAATCAGCTAGAGTATTTTTCAAACAAACAGCAGAAGGAAAATAAACAGAGCTGTCTCCTGTTACCATGAGTTCAAAGGGAGCCAGGCTAGTGCTCCATACACATAAACCACATTCTGACTAATTAAGTGAAGACAACAACAAAAATATAGAACAATTATGCGAGAAATAAAGAAAATTGAAATATGCCAAATCTCCATTTAAAAAAAAGAGACATGAAGAAATAGCACCAACCATGACAGAAACAAACCTCTCTGCTCTGAGCCATCTGTGCCACCTATCAGCTGGTCACAATGTGACTCTGAGTAGCAACAGAAATCATCAAAGGAAGAGCTTTAAGAAGGCATGGCAATACTAATAGATTTTTTTCTGAGTTTCTGGTCTTTGTTTATGGATAATTATAATTTGGCAATGTGTTCAGAGGCCCATAACATGAATGTCTCCCTTGCGTTTTATTTAAGCAACAGCTTACAAAGGACTTGCTTCTGTTTCCCACCATGCCAAGTAATGCTCGTAGAAGGAGAAAACTTCCAATGATGTGTGAATTCAAAATTATGGGTTGATTTAATGAATTACAGCAACTAGATTCCTAGATAAGTATATTTAACATGTTTACCTGTCCAGTGAAGGCAAATTTGGTTATCTTATTTGAAACAAATTTTTCTTTCAAATGATGGCAATTTCATCCTAGTCTATTTTAGGGCTTGCTTTTATATATTCCCAACACATCTCTCTATACAATTATATTTGTTGAAATCTCAAAGGAATGGAAAGTTAATAATATGGCTGTAATGTACATAAGAACATCTTATTTTGAGAATGAGAAAGTATTTTATGGACAGGATATGAAAAATAATAAGCCAGTTAAATTAAGCTCATTTATATTGTCAGACTTACCTTCAAATACAAGTTGCCCTTTTGTTAGAAATGAATTCTCAGAATATCAATGATCATTAGGATTTGTTGGTTGAATGTAACAGGAACAAATTCTGATTCATTTGAGTAAAAACAGAAAATTGTTAGGAAGGAGACAGAATAGCTCAAAGATTCAAAGAATAGTTTAACGAACACATATCGGCAAGGGCACATAAGGCAATTCCAAGAATCTAGGCAGCAAGTGATCCAAGAATCTAGGCAACACTTGTTTCTTCAAAGTGTTACCTGTAGATGAGTGAAATGTGGCTTTGTTTGTTTGTTTGTTTTTTAGAGGAAGTCAGGCTGGAGTGCAGTGGCGCGATCTCAGCTCACTGCAAGCTCACTCCGCCTTCCGAGTTCATGCCATTCTCCTGTCTCAACCTCCCAAGTAGCTGGGATTACAGGGGCCCACCACCATGCCCGGCTAAATTTTTGTATTTTTAGTAGAGACGTGGTTTCACCTTGTTAGCCAGATGGTCTCAATCTCCTGACCTCCGCTTCAGCCTCCCAAAGTGCTGGGATTACAGGCGTGAGCCACGGCGCTTGGCCGGCCATTTTTAAACTCTGTGTAGCAGCTCAGTTCAATATTAAAATTTCTGGAAGAAAACCTAGTCATGGCCTCGCTTGAACTTTTACATATCCTTTACCAAAGGGAGGGCAGAGACACATAATTGGATAGTCTACCAAGACTAAAACCAATGAGGAAAATTGATCTTCTGTTACCAGAAAAAAAAAAAAAAAAAAAGGGAATAGGTGCTGGGGAGACATAAAGCATAAAGCAATTCTATAATTAAGCTCATTCAGGATGAGAAATCAGTATACAAAGTATGGTGAAAAACTCAACATGATGAATAGTTCAGGGATATTTTATGCTTTTTAAAACTTTAATTCATAACTGCCCCATTAAAATAATGAAGAAAGTAGATTCATATTGAGTCACCATTTATTAGAAATATATATAAACTACTGTAAGACAATGTTTCACATATTAAATTATTGTGTAAAATTCCTGTTAGAGCTGGGCGCGGTGGCTCAAGCCTGTAATCCCAGCACTTTGGGAGGCCGAGACGGGCGGATCACGAGGTCAGGAGATCGAGACCATCCTGGCTAACACAGTGAAACCCCGTCTCTACTAAAAAAAAAAAAAAATACAAAAACTTAGCCGGGCGAGGTGGCAGGCGCCTGTAGTCCCAGCTACTCGGGAGGCTGAGGCAGGAGAATGGCGTGAACCCGGGAGGCGGAGCTTGCAGTGAGCTGAGATCCGGCCACTGCACTCCAGCCTGGATGACAGAGCGAGACTCCGTCTCAAAAAAAAAAAAAAAAAAATTCCTGTTAGAATTGATATTTCTATTTTGTCCTTATAGCAACTGAGGATCAGAAAGTTATATTGAATTGCTTATTGTCACTCCATAATCAAGTGTGTAAAAGGTCTTATAATACAGCTCTACTGAATTAAATCTTAGTCCACTTTTGGTTGTATTTCTATTTTTTGGACAGAAGGATTTCATTGAAAAGTTACAAAGCACTAACGTGGTATTACTAAAGTAAAGAAATAAGACCTAGGTAATGATACACACACACACACACACACACACACACACACACATATTTTTAGGTAGCCATCAGCACTGAGGCTCTATCTACAAATATAGAACCTTATAAACAACATGATGAGCTTAGCTATACGCAGCAGATGGAAGACACACTTACCACAACTCCTTCCAAAAATCTCACTAAAATGAGAATAGGAAAATGAAATAAAAGTACCAGGGGAACTATTGGTAAACCAGAGAGGACAACAACATTTTGGAGCGTAGAAAGCAGAAGAGAAGTTAGTTAAGACAGAAAATAGAACACTAATACATTTTCTGAATCTGTGATGTCATTTAATATAAGATGCACCATTAGTTTGTTTCATTAAGGAAGAAAAATCACTGCCAATTATAACTGTTAAATTTATAATGATAAATGTTCGGTTATCTATTGCTGCATAATAAGCCACACCAAACTTTGTAGCTTAAATCAACAATGTTTTCGTTACTATAATTCACAGTTCTGGGAGCTGACTGGGTTGGCTGGCTCAGGGTTTCTCATGAAGTTGTCATTAGATGCAGGCTGGGGCTAGGGTCATCTCAAAGTCTTCACTCTCATGGATGGCAATTAATGCTAGCTGCTATCTAGAACTTCAGCTGGGCTTATTGGCCAGGACACATACATGTGGCCTCTACATGTAGCCTTGGCCGCTTTATAGCATGGTAGCTGAGTTGCAAGATCGAAGATCCCAAGTGAGACAGCTAAGCAGAAACTGTATCTCTCTTTATAATCTATTTCAAGTCACATACCCTCACTTGCACCTTACACTGCCAGTTGAGGCAGTCACAAGGGCTCAACCAGTTTCAGTGGCAGAAGATGTACATTTCGTGTCTCGATGGCAAGGTCATAATAAAAACATACGTCATAATACACATAGGTCATAAACAAGCTCGTAATAAAACATGGCAAGTCCATAATAAAAACAATACGTGTGAGAGAGTATACTTTTACAGTCATCTTTGGAAAATACAAGCTACCATGTTGACAATAACTGTAATATGGTTCCCCATGTTCAAAAATGTTAAGATATGAAAAAAATTATCTAATAATTAGTGAACATAGTAATTACCTATACTTAAAGAAGTGTCAAACGAGAAGCAAGGCAAGCCCAGGTTGTAGAATCTTAGCTCCGCAGGCATTTGAGGCATCAGCTACCTTAGAAGTTCCTATAAGGCTTGGAATTGGTTGAAAGTTTGAAGAAGGAGCAGTTAGATTCATGAAACTCTTTCTTTATCCTCTGTATCTGTGTAGCTATCCCTCTCACTCATAGTGGGAGAAAGCTTGCTATGTAGAGAAATTAAAGTCAAGATTCTCCAGCTCTTGCAGATAAGCAGCACAATAATGATAACAGAGATATTAACAGAACTCTGCACATTCAACAATAAGACCCTCATCCTTCTTCTTAGCTCCCAGAATTTTGTCATGGTGGTCTATTCTTTATTCTTTCCACTGCATTGTAATTTATGGATAGGGAAGATTCTTCTCTGGAAATAAAAGGATGATAACTA
This sequence comes from Papio anubis, assembly GCF_008728515.1. NCBI lineage: Eukaryota > Metazoa > Chordata > Mammalia > Primates > Cercopithecidae > Papio > Papio anubis. The sequence goes on along the minus strand of NC_044978.1, from coordinate 163,422,018 downwards.
AGCACGTAATGGCCCTAGAAAGTGCACAAAAAGATACGCAGATAAGAACATTTGAGTTCACTGGGGCAAAAAGTGTTTAATTTCTGTCTCAGGCACGTAACCATGAAGCCTTGCTCACCTAGAGCTTCTAATCATCTCGTTAGTGCTTTCACTTGAAATTAGAGTGGGTACTCAGGAATCAACAGGCATGTATGGGAAACATCACCATGGAAGAAGGAGAATGAAACAAATAATAGAGGGAGCTTGCCATAGACAGGGATAGAGAGCAGGAAAAATCTCAACACAAAACAGACAAATCACATTGAATTTTTAACAATGGAAAGAGAAGAGAAGATACAGCATTCCTAAAATAAGAGCAAGGTAATATACAGAGGGAATAATTAGAGAACAATATATATCTCTTGAAAAGACAGCATCAATTAAAAATTCAACAGAAATATCAAAGAAAGTAGAATCAAAAGGCCAATATTTTTAAAGTAGAAAAAAGGCATATTTCTTAAATAATAAATGACAATCTGGAGGTCCATCATCTGGCTAACATAAATTCAAGAAAAAAAGAAGAGAAAAAAATTTTAAAGGGGGAATTATCAGAGAAATACTGCGTGGAAATTTCTCAGAATTGAAGACCCATTGGTGTTCAGAACAATTTAAAAGAAGGGAAAAAGGATCCACACTAAGGCCTATCAACATAAAATGCCTGAAACTAGAATAAATTAAAATCAAAATATTCCCATGGAGACAACAACATGTCACACATAAAGGAAGGAGAAGTAGAATGGAAATTGACATCTTAACCAAAGCTAAAAACTACATAAGAATAGAGTAATTCCTTTTAAATTCTGAAAAAAATTCCAACATAGGATTTTATTTATATTTATTATTTATTTATGTATTTATTTTTATTTTTTTATTTTTTGAGATGGAGTTTTGCTCTTGTCACCCAGGCTGGAATACAGTGGCGTGATCTCAGCTCACTGCAACCTCCACCTCCGGGTTCAAGTGATTCTCCTGCCTCAGCCTCCTGAGTAGCTGGGATTACAGGCACCTGCCACCACATCAGGCTAATTTTTTTTATTTTTAGTAGAGATGGGGTTTTATCATGTTGGTCAGGCTGCCAACATAGGATTTTACATCTAGTCAAACTATCTATCAAATATGAGAGTAGAATAAATACATTTTCAGACACGTTAGCTTTCAAACCACAGTGGACCTTTGAACAACACAGGGGTTAAAGCTGCTAAACTCTGTGCAGCCAAAAATCTGCATTTAACTTTTCACTCCCCAAAACTTCACTACGAATAGCCTACTGTTGGCCTTACTGGTAACATAAACAATCAATTAACACATATGTTGTATGGTATATGCACTATATACTCTGTTCGTACAATAAAGTAAGCTAGAGAAAAGAAAATGTTAATAAGAAAATCATAAAGAAGAGAAAATCTATTTATTATCCATTAAGTTGAGGTGGATCATCATGAAAATCTTCATTCTCATCGTCTTCACATGAGTAAGCTGAGGAAAAGGAGGACAAACAGAAGGAGTTGGTCTTGCTGCCTCAGGGGTGGTAAAGGCAGAAAAAAATCCACTTATTAATGAATCCACAGAGTTCAAATGTGTGCTGTTCAAGAGTCAACTAGACTTACTGCTCAGGCACCTTTTCTTAGGCAACTATTCTAGCATCGCAAAATGTGTTCCATCAAAACAAGAAGATAATCAAGAAAGAAGACCAAGAATCCAGAAAGAGTGGGTTTGTCATGAAGAAGGGAGAAAGGAAAAGGGAAATCCCAGCTTGAGAGCAGCATACCTGGCCTGACACACAAACTGTTGAAACTCGAGTAGGAAAATGGAGCAATACCTCCAGTGGGAATAAATAAGTAGAGGATCTGTGTTTGACCCTCTAAGAAAGAGGACTCAAAAGTCATTTGATAATTTTTGAAAAATTTAAGAAAAATTAATAATAGGGACATAAAAAGTTATGCAAAAATTAATTTTAAAAAATCATTTAAATCTAGAAGAAAACAAAATATTGCACAAGAAAGGTGATTGGAACATAGTGCTTGACTTGGCTCATAAGCAAATAATAATCACTTAGCATCTATAAGGCAAACATTGAATTTTGCTTTCTGAACTATTTTGAAATAACTTTATTGGGTGAATGAAATAATGCAAAGTAGATGGTGAAGACATTTGGGTGTTAAGTCTTCACTATAGAAGACAATGAAGAATATTTAAAATTAATAAACCAATACATAGAAATATTAAGGTGTTACTGGAATTAAGAAAGAGGAGGAAAAAGAAGAGGGTTGCTGTTGTTTACATTTAAGTCTTATTTATTATTATTATTTATTTGATTTGATTTTTCAGTTTCTTTTTCCCTCAACTTTTATTTTAAACCTGGGTTGCATGTGCAGGATTTGCTGGTTTGTTACATAGGAAACATGTACCATGGTGGTTTGCTGCACAGATCATCCCATCACCCAAGTATTAAGCCCAGCATCCATTAGCTGTTCTTCCTGATGCTCTCCTTCCCTGAACCTCACAGGCTCCAATGTGTGCTATTTCCCTTAATGTGCCCATGTGTTCTCATCTTTCAGCTCCCACTTATAAGTAAGAACATGTGGTGTTTGCTTTTCTGTTTCTGCTTTAGTTTACAGAGAATAATGGTTTCCAGCTCCAACCATGTCCCTGCAAAGGACATGATCTCATTCCTTTTTATAGCTGTATAGTATTCCATAGTGTGTATGTACTACAGTTTTTAATCCAGTCTGTCCTGGCATTATGTAGATAAAATTAATAGCTTTTATAAAGATAAGGAAAAATAAGTCTTTCAATTTAAAGAAATAGAGTCTAAATCCCTGCTCTTCTACTTATTAACTATATACTGACAGACAAGGTATTTTCTTTCTACAGTCTCAGTCTGGGGTATTTAAAATGAAGAAAATAATAGCAGTTACCATGTATAGCATTTATAACTTGCTACAGTAAACACTTAATACATTATTTAGCTTAATCATCACAAAACTTCCATGACTTTTCCTGTTCTTTTTATTCCCATCTTTACTGAGAAAAACATGCATCACAGAAAGGTTGGATAATTTGTCCAAGTTCATGTAACAGGTAAGTGATAAAAATGGAATTTGAACTCAGGCAGCCAAATGGAAGAAATACGTCCAATCCTTGCTATTGCAAAGTTAATATGAATTTAAATAAGAGCACTTATTAGTGTATCATTACAAACAGTAAATGTTCAATAAATATTTGCAAACGAGTGAGTGAATGTTCATGTAAATTCTTTATATGCATAAAACACATATAATGTACACATTATAACGCTAATGTATTGAACCCACACAGTTGTTAACAAGGCACTGCCAGGACTTTAGTGTATGATTTTGAAACATATTGAAATCTACAGACACACTATCACCAAGATCTCTGCAATTTAATAGATCCTACAATAATGACAGTTTTCTGTATTAGCTTATTCTGTGGCCTAATTTTTAAGAGTTTACAGATTGTGAGGGCTATTTTTCATCCTGAAAGTCTGGGCAGGTCAAGAAATTTCTACTGTTACATAACAGCCAGAAATTATGTTTTTAAAATATGTGCTTCAAGAAGGAAATGCCTTTGTAGGTTCTTCCTTCTCATCTTTTTACTGGATCAATTTCCCTATTGATTATGCTAATATGCATCACATCAGACATGCCACCTAGAAGCTAGAATGTCTAGAATTGAAAGTCTGTGAGAGGGTATGAATGGATTTCTTATCACCCTGTTTAGGTTGGCCTTTTTACAATATTTTCATCAGTCTTTGAAGGAGAATCTTATCAAAACCAGTTCAGATTTTATTTCAGATTTTATTGAAACAAAATCAATAGTTAATTACCATATATCCATAAAAGTTTTACCATTAGGGTTTTAAAAGCCTAAATGTCTCCAAGATCTTAAAGAATGGCAAAAAAATTCTTCAAGGTTTTTAAAGATGAAAAGCCAATAAGAAATATTTTGTTAGCCACACATAGTCTTAGAGCTCAAGAAAATTGGCTTTTTAAAAAAGATTTAAAAAGAAATGCTGAAAGGAGTTTGTTCACTGGCAAGACAAATTTGTTTAATGGGTCAGCCAGATTCAGGAAATTAAGTTGAAACAAAGAACTCTTAATTCTAAGTTCAGTGTTTTTTTCAACTATAGCATATTGTCTGCTATTAAAAATAACTCAGTGAACATAATGAATTGTAGCATCAAATTAAAGATTACTAAATTTGAATATTGATAAATAGTATTATCACTGGTTGCTCGTATTTGTAACCATGATACCTTGTTCAGAAATCCCCGAAGCTTAAAACAGAAATCTGACTTTTAGCAAGGTTTCCATTACCAGACATGCAAACCAATTTCTCATTGCTGTTCACAAGTTATGAAACTCTAAAAATTGATTTTGTTTTCATCTGAGCTTAGAAGAGTTTGTTTTTTTATGAAGAAAACAGAGCTAAGAAAATAAGCTTGATTTTAAAAGGATGAATATTAGGAAAGTTTACTTCATTTTTTTATGGGAGTATCCATACTACCAGAAGTTTCTTTTAAACCCATCTTGGCATTGTTTATATGATGAACATTTTAATGCATACTCATTTTTAATTCTTTCAGGCCAAAAAAAATTCTATAATTTTAGCCTAATACATTAGGTATACTGAACTTGAAGTAGTTTTTGCTTTACTTCTTGCTGGTTGTAAATGGCTGCTGTGTTCTATTTTTTTAAAAAATGGTTTATTTATTAATCTAAAGATGTATATATTACTCAGCAATTTTCACAATTATATCATAGGTCAGTTCTTTAACCTCATTCTGTCCTTAGTAGGAAAAGCATTATTATTTTTTCTAGCTTACTTTGCACCTGTACATAACCATTATTATAAGCCATTATTTACCACTTACCTTAGTAGTCAAAGTCTAGTAGTGAACTACTATCCCTAAAAGAATGTAGATAATTTTAATCAATCAGGTTAAAATTTGCACTCCCAGCATCATTATGCAACTGTGATTATGCTTACCAAGAAACAAAAAATAAAAATAAAAAATAAAAAAATAAGACAAAAGAAAAAAAGAAATTGTGCATTTTCAAAATGTATCTGCTTTGAGACAACATGGAATAAATAGTGTAAGTAGAGTGACCATATCATTAGAATCGTATTTGAACATGGTTGATCATCCTGAATGGCTTCAGATCAATGAACACTGATATTTAAGCAAGTGATTCCTTTGCTCAAGTGATTATAGAAAGAAGAAAATGAGAAACTGAAAAGAGTTCAAAAGGATGGTATTTGATTTGGTTCAGATCCCATCCAACTATTGCCATTGTTACTGTTTGGGAACATCTCATGATGGGAGAACCTATTGACCAAAGAAGTGATACGTTTAAAGTACTATCCTAACATAGAGCAGGTTGCTTGGGGATTCAGACTGTATATTGGCTTGTAGCTTTGTAACTTGGTGGTATTATTCATTTGAGGGAGACACATGAGCAGTCCAGAGAAGCATGAAGATTGCATCATAGTGCTCCACAGTATGCCTTTATAATTTGTATACAAGTCGATGGAAGAGCACTGAATCAAGAAAACTTAATTTTGACAGGTCTGATATATAGTCTATTTTGGTTAACCAAAAGGAACACATACATTTACTACATTAGAGAAATTTCCATTATTTTTCTCTCAGCCATGAAAATCGATTTTGATGTGATTACACTCAGGGCTGCTTGATCTGCCTCTGACAGGACAAAATGGTTAGAGACAGTGGGTGGCGTAGCATTTGGGATACTGTGGTTTGGCTGGACTCTGTGACAAACTGATCAGAGTGAAATTCAATTATCAATTAGGATAATTTGTGTGAAAATGAATGTAAGACAAAATACTCACTGTGCTATATGTAAACTGTAAGAAAAAATGTTTTTTCTTACAAGTAACCAGGTATTTTCATCATTTCACTTTTGCTGTAAGTTTTATTTAGAAAAGTACAAGGATATCACTAGTTGTAACCCATAAATATATTTTATCTCTTTAATAAAATTATTGAGCTTTTATAGGTAAGGTGTTTATTTAAGAAGTCTTTATTGAACTATAGATTTTTGACTTTTTAAAGTAATAATTAGAGACTATGTAGTAGCTGGCAATTTTATTTCTGAGCACCCCAATGCAAGGTGCTTTGCTACATATCTGGGACACAATCATAAATGAAGTAGACAATACTTGTTCTCATGGAGTGTAAAATCTAGTTGGGAATTTAAACAAGTAAAGAGTGATTATAATAAAGTGTGACAAGCTCTATAATAAAAGAAACACAGTGTTTCATAGGAGCATCTAGAAGGGATGGCTAATCTAGTATAGTGTTCCAAGATTTACTGAAGGAAGTTATATCTAAATGGAGCCAAGGAGGAATGAATAGATTCTGTTTGGTAAAGGTTAGTAAGAAATGGAGACTTAAGATGAGGGTAGGGATCTGGGAGGAAGGAGGATATCCCAAATAGAAAATAGCATACTCGTGGTTCTAGAGGGAAGAGTGTACATGACGAAGAGAAACAAGATGAAGTATTTATACTGCCTGCAATGTAGAATGTGAGCAGAGGGATACTGAGCAGTAATGAGAAATAAGATCAGAATGTAAGCAATGGTCATTTTATGCGGGCACCATAGGAGAAAACCTTGACAAGGGGCTTGGATTTTATCTGAAGGAAAGAGAGGTCATTGGATGGTTTCAAGCAGCAAATATATATATTTAGACTTGCACTTTAACTACATGGAAAGCATGTAGTAGACGGGAATCAGATTGAGAGGAGGAAGAAAGTTAAGGGATTGTTTCAGTAATATAGGCAGGAGATTAAGGTTGTCTTAACAGGAATATTGGAAATGGGGATGGAGAAAAGTAGTACATTGTAAATGTTTTTGATTTTTTTGTTTGTTCACTTGTTTGGAGGATAAATTTGCAGTCCTATAAATGTATATGTACAGATACATAAATGTATATGTATGTCCTATAAATTAGGACTGAAGACAAAAAACTAAGGCCTAAAAGCTAGGCAGAAACCACAGTTGGTGAAGTCCCCTGGGGAATTATTGATAGCAATGATGCCATTGGGAAATGGCAGGAGGTTGAGAAGGAGAAATGGAATCTAGATTATCAGAAAGATCTGAAATGCTCACAAGTTTCTGGTGTTTATTGGCTTCTAGCACAAAGCTTCCTAACCCTTAATTTACGCTCATTGAACTTTCACTATTTAAGAAACACATAGTTCAAGATTCCCAAAAGAGGAAAGCAAGCCATTATGTCTAAGGACCATCATAAAGGAAAACTAAAAATAAAAATGAGAAATTAAGTCAAAAATCCCTGCAGTTGATGTAAATGTCAGACACAGAATATAAAAGAATATTCTATATGAGACATAATAAAACAAAAACTGCTGTCTTAAAGGTACTCAGTCAGAAGTTTATTAGAAATAAAAAGATACATTTTAGATTACATAACTTCTAAAATTAAACTTATATTGGTTGAAACAAAAACTTTGACCAGATTAAACAACTGAATGGACACAGCTAAAGAGAGAATTAGAGAACTAGTGTACATATTCAACAGTAGTCAATGGGAAGCGGAGAGAAAAAAGATGGAAAATATGAATGAAAGGTTACAAGATATAAAGGATAATACAAGTAATTTTAACAAACACGTAATTTAATCCCAGATGAAGAGAATAGAGGACAGGCAAAATGTAAAGAGATGAGAATCAATTTTCCAGTGTCAATGAAAATATGTATCTACGAATCTAGGAATTGGAATGTTCCTCAAGCAAGATAAATAAAAGGAATCAAAATTGTAACATATTGTATTAAAACTTTGGAAGAATAAAGACAAAAAGAAAACTTTAAAAGCAGTCTAAGAGACACAGTTAATGTTCAACAATGTTAGCTATTTTGCATATTGGTGTATTTAACTTATTAGACTGCTTCCTGAAACCCAGACGCATGCGCAGCTTGTGTACAGTTCACACGTGATGATGCAAGTCGGGGGTTGAATAAGCTTCCTTTTTTTCTCTTGATTTAGCATTATCTCTTGTGCATGTCTCTGAACTAGGCGCTAGGTAATTGTTTCTATATGCTATCTCCTTCTGCCCTCTTGATAACTTTGTGAGGGGGATACTCACTTGAAAGAGGGAGATGCTGGAGCTTGAGGGGCTTTTGTGATTTGCCCAAGGTCATACATCTAAGATGTAACATAATAGGGACAGAAACCCTGGACTTCCAATTCCACATTTATTTTCCTCTGAACACTGTCCCTTGTAGTGATTTGCCTTTTATTTCTTGTTCCTATGAGTCCTACATTAGAATGTTTTCAATGTATAAAGTAGAATATAATAATTGTTCATGCTAAAATAAAAATAATTTAAATAATTTAAAAATAGACAAAGAGAAATAACATATAACCAAGAAATAGATAAACAGAGAATCACTGGAAGCCAGCAAGCAGTAGTGAGAGAGTTGCAGATGGAAATGACTGCTAACTTAGAATCATATCATCAGCAAAATCATTCTTGAAGAAAAGTGTGAAATAAACCATATGAAAATAAACAAAAGTGAGACATTACCACAAAAAAGCTGAAAGAAAATTCTAAAGAATATATTTAATATAGAAGGAAAATGAAACTAAAATGTGCCACATGTTTTGTATATTATGCAAGTCAGAAAGGGAGTGATCTAATTTAGAGAGTTCTATGGTTCTGAAATTATTACAAAAGAGGATTAAGATATTGTTTAGTTTGTGACTTACTAAAACTAAATTTGCATGATAAAATTTCAGGGGTATACAAACCAAAAAGATGAAAAAATAAACAATAATATGAGGAAAAAAATCAGCTAAACTTTTTTAATGTAAGTAGCATGGTAATAGGGAGTCATGTATAAATTTAGAAGTAAGATGGTAGAAACAGACCCAATTATGTTTTAATAAAAAAAATTATAAATGTATTATGATCATCAAGAAGAGACAGTGATTATGAATTTGGATTTTTAAAGTGTCACTATATGCTGTTTACAAAGACAGGGCTAAAAATTAGACATGGAAAGGTGTAAAGTAAACTAATTTAAAAAATACAAAACAATACTAACTTAAAAGAAAGCAGACATAATTATCTTAACAGAAGAAAAATATATGATTGTCTATGTAGAAAATTCAAAAATTTTGACCAAAAAACTGCTGTAACAAATAGGCAATTATAGCAATATTGCAGGATATAAGATTAATGTACAAAAGTCAATTAATTTCCTATATAATAACAATGAACAAGCAGAAATTGAAATTAAAACCACAACAACATATACACTAACACTCAAAACATTCAAATACTTAAGTGTAAATATAACATGTATGAGGAAAACCAACTCTCATAGAAAACAAAACAAAACAGCAAAGAGCTAAATATATGGAGAGCTATTCCATCTTCATGGACACAAAAACTCAATATTGTCAAAATGTCAGTTCTTCCTGAATTGATTTATAGGTTAGTCAAAATCTCTTCAAGCTCTTTTGTAGATATTGACAAAATGATTCTAAAATGTATATGAAAAAGCAAAAGAACCAGACTAGCCAACACAATATTGAAGGAGAAGAAGAAAGTTGGAGGACTGACGCCTGACTTAATACACTTAATACAAAGCTGCAATAATTTAGACAGTGTTATCTGCAAAATAGAAGACAAAACATTTAAAAATGAAAAAGAGACAAATAGAGTACTGAACCAGAATAGAGAGCACAGAAAGAGATCTGTGTGAATACAGTTTACTGATCTTTGAACACAAGAGTAAGGGAATAACATGAAGATAAAAATAATCTTTTTACAAATGGTGCTGAAATAACTGGATATTCATATGCAAAAAAAAAAATCCAGGTATTTACTCATTACAAAAAAAATTCAAAATGTATGAGAGACATAAATGTAAAACACAAAAGTATAAAACTCCTAGAAGATAACAAAAGGTTAAATCTAGGTAACATATGGTTTCATAATAATGTTTTAGATACAACATCAAAGTCACCATCTATGAAAGAAATAATTGATAAGATGGACTTAAAAACTTCTACTCTGCAAACGACACTCTCAAGAGAATAAAAGGATAAGTTACAGGCTGGGAGAAAACATTTGCAAAAGACATATCTGATAAAAGATTATTATCCAACATATACAAGGAACTCTCAAAACTAAAAAATAATAATAATAATAGTAATAATAAAATACCCTAACTATAAAAGGAGACAAAGAACTTAACAAACATCTTATCACAAAAGATGCACAGATAACATATAAGCCTGTGGAATGATGTTCTCCATTATACACCATTAAGGAAATGTTAAAACAACAATGAAATACAACTACGTGCCTATCAAAATGACCAAAATTCAGAACAATTACAACACCAAAGGCTAATGATGATGGGGAGGAACACGAGTTTTCATTCATTGTTGGTGGGAATGCAAAATGGTATGGCCACTTTGGAAGACATATCAACAGTTTCTTAATAAAACTAAACACACCCTTACTATAGAATCCAGCAATTGTCCTCCTTGGACATATGGGAGTTGAAAACTACTGTCCACATAAAACTCTGCACACAGATGTTTATAGCAGCTTTATTCATAATTGCCAAAACTTGGATGCAACTCAGTTAACTCAGTTACTTTTCAGTGGATACACGGATAATTTTGGTATATCCAGACAATGGAATATTACTTATTGTTAAAAAGAAATGAGCTCTCAAATCAAGCCATGGAAAGATACAGGAGAAACTTAAATGCATATTACTAAGTAAAAGAAAATAATTTCGAAGTCTACATATTGTATGATTCCAAGTGTATGTCATTCTGTGAAAGGCAAAACTACGAAGAAAATTTTTTTTAAAAAGGAGTAATTGCCAGATTAAGGGAAGGGAGGTATAAATAGACAGAACACAGAGAAATTGTAGAACAGTGAAACTATTCTATGTGATACTATAATGGTGAATACATGTCATTCTACCTGTATGCAAACCTATAGATTGTACACACAAAGAGTGAAACCTAATGTAAATTGAGTACTTTGGGTGGTTATGATGTGTTGATGGAGGTTCATCAATTGCAACAAAGGCACCACTCTGGTGGAGAATGTTGACAATGTGGGAGGCTATGGATGTGTGGGGGTAGGGAATATATGGGAAATCTCTGTACCATTCGCTCAATTTTGCTGTGAACCTAAAATCACAAAAAAATGAAGTCTATTAAAAAAGAAATGCACAAAATTTGTATTGCATAAACAGTGTGTTTTGATGTGCTTAAGAATTTTAGTTCTATGGAAACAAAAAGGAAACAGAGTTCACACCCACCTGTATTTAGAGATGGCCCCAGACAGAAGCCAAGATGAAACTCAGCCTTGGACATATAAATTTTTTGAAGAAAAAGTATCTTTAACTTTGTCCCAGTCATTTAAGCTCAACCCTGGTGATTCCAGAAATGAAAGAGTGCCCCTTCAAAGGGAGAGCTATGAAACCCCATAGCCTTGATAAAAACACATCAAATGAGATGCTAACACCCCACATTGATCACACTCAGAAAGCCTGACTGAAGATGTTTATCCTAATCCTCCAATCCAGACACTTCCTGAGATATGGTCAGGAGGGCTAATTAGTCCAATACATAAAAAACGAAAATGCTCTCAACTCAAGCAGCCAGAGAGATCTACATTAGCAGCAACAGCAGTAAACCCTGACTCTGCCTCCTTGGTGAAAGAATAAAGCAATGTCGGACCAGTGACAGCAACATCCATAAAATCCAAATTGGATTCCTCCCTTGAAAATGAGCCACAGACTTCATCTCTCTCCCGATTGCTACATATTAGGAAACATGTTTAAAAAAAATCCAACTGGGAGAAGAGATTTTCCTTGCTTTATTAGACTTTAAAATCGCCCTGGATTCAATCTGGCACAAGAAGTGAATCCACAACTGCTACAATGGGACTGGATGGAAAAACAAATGATGTGTTTAGGCTCCTACATCAATCCATCAACTGAAGGATGGAAATAAGCATAAATGGATGTCTTCAAAGGGAAAGTGAGAAAATGATGCACATCTCATAGCTTAATAGATACTAAGGTGAGCGACTCCCAGGGTTGGAGCTTGCCCAAACTCAGGGCTTTCGATAAACCAAAGATGAACTACCAATTGAGATATAACACTGGACTGATTTCTTTATGCCCTTTAGATCATCAATGTGGGGGCTAAAAAGAAGGAAGTTAGTCACACACTAGTAACCAAGCTCTCTAGGTCCATCCGCAAGAAGTTCTTAGACAATTTTACTGATAGTATGATAGTATAATGATTGATAATAACACACAATATAGAAAACAACATGTCTGGTTGATCAGTAGAATGTGAATAATGAAGAATAAATAATTGCCATGTACTTACATCAATTATTTTTCTGACTCCAGAAGTACAAACATATCTAGGCCTTGAAAGAGCACACACTATTTTAGAAAAGGAAAATATAAATATAGATTAGAAAAATTTTCTTAATCTTTTAAATCTTTTGAATGAGCAGAACCTCGATATTTCTAAGAAAGGCCTGCAAGGTCTTTCTCTGAACCAAGAATGTGACTGGAGCACATAAAGCTGCCCAATTCCTTTGAACCTAATGGAGTAACTCTGACATGCAGTATTTTAAATTCGAAGTTGCACAAGATCTGCATGAAGCCACCATAAAACAGATGATGTTGTCATTGGTGTGCCAGCCAAAGATTGGACCACAACTTCTTATTCATGTTCCTTAAAGGCCTGTCATTTGACGAAGAGTAAATAAAAACACTAGCTTTAATTGTAAAGGCATATGGTCACAAAGTGAAATAATTAATACCTCCTTAGCTTCTTACATTATTTTTTTCTGGATAATGTTTTCGCTAAGACCATATTATTCCAATATAGGTCTGATTTGCTTTTATTGAACACTTACGTTCTAACCTTTATGTCTTTACCTCAGTGAGTCTTTTAAGTCTAAGAGGAAACACTCAAGAAGCAACATGAATTCAGTTAAAATGTACTGAGTCTCTGCTACCTCTCAGACACTATAAGGTATGGCAGGCAATGTCCTCATTCTTGCAGAAGTGGTAGTCTAGTGGGGAAGAGTGAGGCCTTAAACAAATAAACGAACAAGAAAAACTTCACATAGTGATGTGTTTAGCTGAGACACAGAACACAAGACATGTTAGAAAATGAACAAATGACTGTTTTTATGACTGGTCAAAGAAGCCACCTCTAGAAAGTTCATACTGAGATCTAAATTACAAAGTGGATTGAGCCATCTTTAAAGGAAGGATGAAAGCATTTAAGGCTGAAAAAATGTACTTTGAGCAAGTGCGAAGACTAATAGGAAGGATAAGCTTTGGCTCCCTGAAAAAAATAAACAAACTCCAGTGTGCACAAAAATTCAGAAAGGAGAGAATGGTGTAAGAAGAACTCAAGGATTTATACATAGGCTGGATTTTTCAGGGCTTTGTAAATCTGAGTAACAAGATGGCGTTACACTGGGTGAAAGAAGAAGCCATTGGAGAATTTTACCCAGAGAAATTACATGCTCTGACTCAGAATTTTAAAAGATCACTCTTGCTTCCATGTTGAGAATTGACTGCATACGGGCAAATGTAGGGTAAAGCATCAAGTGCAAGTATCCAGGAAAGAGTTAACAGAGGCTCGGCCTGGGCCAACATTGGTGGTGTTGGTGACAAGCAGGCGTATGCAGGAGATATTCTAAGGGAAGAATGCAGGAATTTTACGTTATCTAAAGCAATTCTTAAAATCTTAAATCCTAGGTCAAATTTTACTTCTGATACATAGGGGTTCAACTTTTGAAATTTATCTAAATTGGGCTAGTACAGAAAGATGCATGTATGTACAAAAATATTCATCACTTTTAAGGTAAAAAAAGCCCCTGAGAAATCAAATGGGGAATTTTGAGATACCCATCAATGGGAAGCTTCTTAGATAAGTAAAATAAAACTATTTAGATAAGTAAAATATTTTAATGTTATTAGAGATGGTGCAAGTTTATATTTATTGATAAAGAAAATATATCAATGGCATATTGTTAGGTAAAAAAATAAGTTAAATAATATGTATATTGTTAAAAATAAAAAGAAATTGGAATATATACAGATATGGGGTATATACACAGAAAAATGTGGAAGGAAATGCACAAAAGTATTAATGTATATCATTTAAAATATCAACAATAAATATATTGTCATTGGGGAGAAATAGATATTCAGAATTTAAACTAATACCTTTCCTACTCATGACATCCCTAGAATTATTTGTGCAGACTTGTGAATATCTAGGTGTCAGTCTTTTGTCAATTTAAGTTTCCTAAACTGTCCACATCTCTGCTAAGTCATTAATTTGTCAGCTTACATAAATGCCCTGAAGATCATGCTTTAAAAGCAAAAGTATCAACAATGCCCCCATAAGACTCTATTTTTAATGATAGCAATTGAACACTAAATTTTAATTTCTTCAGTATAACATCTTTTTTAACCAATGAATATTTCATAAAATAGAGGGACAAAAATTGTGATATTTGGACAGCTGGATTTTTGTTCAGCAGCCTACACCATAACTGAAATTTCTCTCAAACATTGTCAGATTACACTAAAAGCCTCCTGGCCACAAATGTTTATGTAGTTCAATGCTTTACTTCATATCGACATAAAGAAATACCGAATAAGAAATTTTAATTATTTAAGTTTTAAGATAAAGATATCTATGACACTTTACCATAGTCCTATGGTAACTATTGTCTATAGTATAACAAGTTATTTTCTTAGATGGCTTTCATTAACTCATTAATATGTTATTTTTCTTTCTTCCCTCTACCTTTTTCTGAAGACAGTATAATTTTTAATGTTGATTTTTAAAAAGAAAAAACAGGATATCTAAAATAACAATAATAATAATAATTTCCCCTTTGTGGGCTTTAGAACTAGGCTTTAGAACTAGGAAATAATAATTTCCCAGATCTTTAGAACTAGGGTTCATGTTCTCTGGGTTAAGGGAATTGGTATGAAAATTGAGAAGCTCTTCTGGGATGCATTGTACATAATGTCTGAAAAGATGAATGAACAACACCAGGCAGAGGTATGGCGTGGACCAGGGACAGAAAACGAAGGGGGACACTCAGATGGAACAGTAACCCAAGCAAAGACAGAGTGCTGAGAAACAACGCAGAACCTGCAGGAAATACAGGCACCCAAGGGCAGCCAAAGCAAAGTGCAGACTAAAAGATTGATGGAACAAAGCTAGACAGGGTGTTATAACCCAAGGCTAGACAGGGTTCCTTTGAAACATTCAAGGATCTCCGTTTCTTCTTACAGTTTCTTCTGCCCCACACCAAGGAGCTCCACTTTGCCTGACGTTGCTTGCTATGCTTAAAACTGGACCAGAAAATCTTCTAACTGGGGATCAAATGCTCAGGTTTATGAATACATATTGCAGAGACCATTTACTACCTAAAGATTAATGGAATAGTAACTAAAATGTGTTGCTCTTAGAGACTTAGTCTCAGTCTCCGACCCAGGCAAGAGGGGCCCTGCCCTTAGCTCCAAATTTTAGGGACCTCTTCTCTGGCTGCCTTTGGCTATATTATCCTCCACAGAGTAAGGCATCCACAGGGCCTACTGGGCATGACCACACAGGACCCGGGTATCACTAGCCCCACCTCAAAAATGCATAGATACCTCAAATCCTGGAATCTTCTGCCCAGTGGTCCCAAGCCCTTGTTTCAAGTTCCCTGTTTGCCTTTATTAAGAGGTATCCATAGACAGCTATTTGCAAGAGAGTGGGCTAGAGCGCGTCAGTGTGTATAAAGGTTAGCAGTGTTTCTGGGCTGTCAACACATAAACATGCTTAGCTGTATACAATGGAGTTAGGGATGGGAAAAGAAGGGACAGACTGTGTCTGGGGCTGAAGGGTGTTACTGAAAGCCAGTGGTGGAAGAAGGTCAGTTATGGTGTAAAATTTTCAGGAATCCAAGACCTGTAAGTTTAAACCTATCCTTATAGATCATTAAGGAAAGAAGGTGAATTCAGTGATGTGCTAAAGCCAGTTCCACTAAACTTCATGTCTAGTGGAATCATGTCAGTTGCTTGAAATTAGCCATGGAGAGAATATTGATACCACAGAAATCAGCAAATGCTATCAATCGGTGTCTCCCCTGTTTCTCCTTCAAAGATCCAATTATTAAACATTTTTATAATGCCACTGGGTAAAGCAGATTTTATTTAATGGCTTAGAGTTTATAACTTTTATACCTTTAGATATGTGGTATGTAGGCCTCCATTCATACTCTGCAAATGTTTGGGGAAAGATGACTTAGGGTATGTCTGGGTGATTGCCTAGCTGTTTAAATTTACCAGAAGATACATGGTCATCTCTTACTGGACAGAAAAAGGGTGAACACTTTGTCCAGCTACTGCACAGTGGTCATAAATATCTGTGATAAGACTCACCCTCCATTTCTTTTGTTTTTATAATTTAACAACAGAGGGATGTTGGAAGGGTGCCAGGATATGTTATCTTTATTTTTTGTTGTTGTTGTTGTTGTTGTTAAAGGGGCATGTATTTATTAATATTTAACATATTGGCAATTAAATCTGAAAAATTTGGAATGCAAGCATGCATAGCCATACATTCCAATAGCCATTACATCATCTATGACCTGTTAACCATTATCCTATGACGTTATGACAATTCATGTCTCTGAAAAAGTCCACTGTACAGCTCTCAGAGAATGAGAGCGAAAATGGCAAATAACATTTTTGTATTATTTGACCTCTTAGATCCACCAGCGTAGATCTTGAACTCCAGGGATACTCAGATAACAACTTAGAACCACCATTTGAAACCACATATATGGCACATGAATGTGAAATGATAAATGAGGCCCGTCATGATGAAATGGCCTTTAAAGTTTCACTCCTGTGTTTTTTCTTTTTGCTTTCACTTGTCTTAAAAAGTTTAAATCCAATCATTTTGTTTACAAAGAAAACAGGAAAATATTTTTGTTATATATTTGTGTTCTGTCTCATGGCACTGTATACGCTTTGAATCCATTGTGGACTTAAATCTGTCTTATTTTTACATGAAAACAATTAGGTCCCTGAAGGCTATCATTTTTTCCAGAAGTTTCTGATGTTTATCCAAGGTTTCACAAGTGAATTCTGAAGATATTGGTGCTTTGAGGAATGACCATCAGGATATGTTATCTTTATAGGATGAATAATTAGGCTTTGTTTTTATAGACTTCAGATTTCTCCTTTAAAAACATGAAAACAAGGTGCCCTTTGAAGCTCTCTAGACCTCACAGGTAAGTAGGGCCAGATTATAAGATTAGAAGGGATATGGTGTACTATGATAAGGAGCTTTTTCAGAAGGTGCATTCTAGAATCTCCTTATGTAAATCTAGGCCTCTCCCAGGCCACAGTCTTTGACTCATGCTTCTAATTTGGGTCCTAGGAAAGGGTTTTTCAATTAATATCTTGAAACTCAGGTGTAACTTAATCTAGGATCAACTGCCTAAGTCAGTTTCCCACATTTTAAAACACATAAAAATGCCTGTGAAAGTAATTGAAAATGATGATTCTCTTTCCGCAGTCTCAGAGATTCTGATTCAGCAGATCTTGGATGAGGTCCAGAAATTTGAATTTTTAGTCAACTTCCTAGTTGTTTCTGGCCAGCATAGTCCATGGATGGTACTTTCAAGGTATTAACTCATATTTGGAACCATTTGTCTAATATTAATTTCTTAGAAATCCTCTCAGCTATTTCATATCATAGACATGAATGGACCTTATGTGGTATGTTTTGGCCAACTCACACAATCACCATGAGTGTCATGGGCTAAATTGTGTCCCCCTAAAATTCAATGGAACTATATTTGAAGATAGGGCCTGTAAGGAGGTAATTAAAGTTAAATGAGCCATCCTTATAATAAAAAGAAAGGTACACCTGCAATGTGGTCACACAGAGGAAGTACTACGTGAGGACATAGCATGCCAAAAAGAGAGACAACACCAGAAACCAACTCTGCCAACCTCTTGATATGGGCTTTCAGCCTCCCAAACTGTGAGAAAATTAATATCTGTTGTTTAAGCCACTGTTTTATGATATTCTGTTATAAGGGTCCTTGCAGACTTACACAACAGGCTAAAACACTTTTAAAAAGAAGTTTCAAGTGACGGATGAAGTCAATATGATAGTTCTTAACATGATGAAAATATTCCTGCTGGAAGCTGGATCCCACCATTATAAGAAGGTCAATGTTTAATTGCACAAGGCTTTGACAAGGAAAGTATTTACATTGGCCAAACCGAGTGCTCTGATTTTTTGGCTCTTAAACGGACAATTTTTGGCTCTTAAATGGGCATAACTCTCTGACTTTTTTTCTTTGCTATAGTGCAATTATTCTTCTGGTGAACTCATTATTTCTTTAGCTTTGTTTGTTTGTTTTGTTTCATTTTTTACCGAAAGCAATCGACATGTTTACAGTTTGGTCTTACCACAGATTCACTTTATTTTTCTAAGATGACTTGGCATGTCTCTATTCAAATACATTCTAGCTGCATAGTTCAATGTGCAGAGAAAGATCTGCAAGGTCAGATCTCAAAGTGAGAAGAGAGGCCACTGTATATCCTTCAAAGTTAATTTCCTTCCATTTGGAGTTTTAATAGTTGATGAAATAATTGGAAATTTCAAACAGGAATGAATGATGTCACAAACTCTCTTTCTTAGGAAAATCGGTGGCAGGTAAAGAAAGTATTTTCTCTCAGTCTGCAGAAGAGTTGATTAAGAGGGAAGTTTCTTCTCATAACCACAATGGATAACCCAGTATCTATGCTCATTGAAATAGATGTACTGACATCTATAAGATGTGGTTCAATGTCTTCTTCTTCTGAATTCAGATTATATTTTCCCTAGTCACTTTTTAATAGTAAGTATCTGTTATAAATAAGTTAGTTTTAAGTAAGCTATTTCCAAAAGCCCAAGGAAGTATATTTTTCACATTTCGTTTTATTTGCTGTGGTAAAAAAGGAAAGCTCTGTCTCAGTCACTGTGATTATTAAGTCATTTCTCCACAGGTTTCCAGGGACCCTCTGCTAACTAATTTCCATTTTCAGTTGCTGATGACTATGTTCATTCAACTAGAGTGATGGAGTTTCTTTTCATTGGTTTTAAAATAGGGTCTTTTATGGGAGGTTTCTGCATATCACTGCTGAAGGTGCGGTATGCCATTTGTTTTTGTTAAAAGTTTTATTCAAGTCATACATGACTGAGGACGGCTAGATGGGGAGTTCTGCTCTGAATTCCCTGAGTTTATTACTGAAGAAATTTAGTCTTCAAGTATCATGTGGAGTGGAGAAAAAAGTGATTATTAATAAACATGGTTTCTATTTGCAAGTACCTTACAACAGGCACCTTGTAATATTATTTCTATTTTCCAGATGAATACGCTGAGGACCCAAAGGTCAAGCACATTAACTTTGGGATACAGTAGCATTAAGAGGAGAATTCACTAACTTCCCCTTTAGGAAATGAAGAAGATAACAGGCTTTAATTCTAAATCTATCTTAAATAAATCTGGGGTGATCAAGTAGTCCTAGTTTTCCCAAGACCTTCCATTTTAGCACTAGAATTCTTACTTCCTTTTGGTCTTACATGAACCAGAAAAGGGGGATCGCTCACCAAATCCTAGGCTCTTTCACAGTACCATATTATGGATTCATGTGATGGCTGTATCTACAGATTTGCTAAATCAAATGTTTTAGGCCAGGCGGAGTGGCTCATGCCTGTAATTCCAGCACTTTGGAAGGCCGAGGCAGGCAGATCACGAAGTCAGGAGTTTGAGACCAGCCTGGCCAACATGGTGAAACCCCGTCTCTACTGAAAATACAAAATTAGCTGGGTGTGGTTGGCGCCTGTAATCCCAGCTACTCAGGAGACTGAGGCAGGAGAATCACTTGAACCTGGGAGGCAAAGGTTGCAGTGAGTGGAGATCATGCCATTGCACTCCAGCCTGGGCAATAAGAGCAAAACACTTAAAAAAAAAAAAAAAGAAAAAAAGTTTAAGAGGAAAATATTAGTATGAAATGCATAATAATTTAAAGTATTACATATTTTTCTTTCCTTTGTTTGAGTATACATTATGGCCTTTCTTATAGTCAGTCAATTAAGCCATTCCATGTGCATTACTGTCCAGATAGAGTATACAACAGGAAATAAGGAGTTGTTTCCTTGTCTGTTTCAAATGATTAGTTCCTCTAAGAAATGGGAAGGTCTTTAATAAGAACAATAAATTTGGTAGCCCACATGATGATGTATATATAAGAAATTTAATCACTGAAAATGATGACAATAATAGCGATGATAGCTAAAATATGTTAGGCACTTACAATGTCTTCAACCCTTTTCACAATTTCCTCGTGAGTTGTTGTACTCTACTTTACAAATGGGAAAACTAAGGCACAGAGAGCCTGAGTACATTTTCCAAGTTCACGCATAAGTAGATCCAGAGTTCAGCCTTGGGCAATCTGGTTTCAGACCCTTGTTCTCCTAAGCATCATGTCATGCTGAATAGAAATAATAACATTCACTGTAGAGAAGGGGGCAAATTGGAGAAGGAGGAATAAGGAATTGGATGCTAGTAATTCCTGGAGAGGAGGCTCAATAACTATTCAATCATTCCGGGGCTAAGCCCTAAAAAGAGAAAGTAAGAATATCAAGGTATGCTCAGAGCAAATCTGAGACAAGAGTAGATTTGAGCCCATTTCCAGGAAAGGACAAGATCTCAGAATAGAAATCAGTTCGTGGTGAGTCTAAGAGTTCACTCCTGAGATAACAGAGATCAATTCGTGTTTAATTCAGATGTCTATAACAAAACCTCAAAACAATGGAGGCTCACATTCCCTGCACCTTCTTCCCCAGATTGTTCTAGAAATAAGCTGCTGTAGGCCGGGCGTGGTGGCTCACACCTGTAATCCCAGCACTTTGGGAGGCCAAGGCGGGCGGATCATGAGGTCAAGAGATTGAAACCATCCTGGCCAACATGGTGAAACCCCGTCTCTACTAAAAATACAAAAATTAGCTGGGCCTGGTGGCGGGTGCCTTTAGTCCCAGCTACTCGGGAGGCTGAGGCAGGAGACTTGCTTGAGCCTGCGAGGTGGAGGCTGCAGTGAGTCGAGATCGTGCCACTGCACTACAGCCTGGCGACAGAGCAAGACTCCTTCTCAAAAAACAAGAAAAGGAAAGAAATAAGCTGCTGCAAGCTCACACTGGAAGGAGGCAGAGACCTCTCTGTTCCTGATAGGGAAAGCGGACATTTCTTTTGCCCTTTTCCCTGGCTTGTTCCGGTGATAACTCCAGAGCAGAAGTCTCCCCCTGCTAGGAGAGTGTGAGGCTTCCGCTTGTTCAAAAAGAAAGAAGAGTGGGCACTCGCCACACCTTCTTGCCTGGCTTCGTTCAGATGAATCCAGATCTGTAGATTCTTCCAGAAGGTAGTTTCTGTATGCAATGAGTGCCCCAACTTTTACAGCCTTTGCCTGAGGGACTGGCTCCTAAATCACCTCGCTCTGGGAGCTGATGGAGGTGACTTTTAAACTCGCAAACGCTCAGCAGTCATCTCCTCAGTTCAAAGTGAACAGTCTGACCAAGAGTATACGTATCTGCCTCAGACCCTCTCCTTGGTGTCGGGCAGGGCAAGTAGGAGATAAGCTCTGGCTCTTAGCTTCTCTGCAAGAAAATAAAGAATTGGAATATTCATCGAATGCTGTAACCTTTCCACCTTCACCCCAAGGGACTGGCTTCCCTTCCACCTTTTTCAAGGCAATAGCATGACTTGAAACAAATGAGTTGATTTTTTTGCTCAAAAAGTCCAGTTACAATAACTCTGTAATCGTCAGGTAACAAGGTTATCTCCGTGTTTCTCAGGCTCTAAAATGGCTGTGTGAGCCATTTCATTCTTATTTAAAAGCAGGAAGGAGATAAAACAGAAGGGCAAAAGAACATGCCTCGTTGCAACATCCCACTTCATAACTCTGTGTGCATCTCAATGGCCAGGATTTAGTCACATTGCCACATTTGGCTGAAGGGATACAAAGAAGTAGTCTTTTATTAGGCACCTTGCTACCCTTAAACAAAATATTTTTTTTCTCTTAAACTAAAATAAGGAGAGAATGGATATTGTGCAGAAACTATCAGTTTCAACAAGAAGTATATAGTAGCAGTGGGCAAAATCGGTAATTGAAGGAATCTTTTGGTTCAAGAGTGGCAGAAGACTTGAAGGGACTCGCTGTTCTGAAGAGACACAGTTTTGAAGAAACGGCATGACCTAGTAATAGCAGAGGGATTCCTGAATGCCAGATGGACCCAAATTAGCTAAAAATATTCAGACACAAAAGACCCTGAGGCCAAAAGGGAGGTACAGCATAGCAACAATCTGCATGACAGACGAAAATAAGCACATTTAGAAATGATCTTCCCTAATGTGTGATACTACTGTTTCTCCTCAAAAATGCTTTTTAAGTCTCTGAGAACTGGATATAATCTTACAGACGGATACAGAAGCCCTCCCTGGGCTGAAATTAACTCATTCCACCACAGTAGAATGGGGTGGAGAGACTCACTTAATGGAGACTGAGATTCGTAAAAATTGCATTTTTAAGTAAAAAGAGAGATACATCCTTCATTATGCCTATCTTGTTAGTAACAAGATTGTGCTTAGAGGCCAGTGAATATCTTTATGGTACCCTTTGATACCATTTGATTCTATCCCAGCCTCTGTGGACTCTGGTGGATCTTAGACTCTAAAATAGAAGTTATTTTCTTGAACTCAACTATACTAGTGTCCGAGGGCTGCCATAACAAGGCACCACAGACTGTATTATCTAAACAACAACAGTTTATTTCCTTCCAATTCTGGCAGCTAGCAGTCTGAGATAAAGGTGTCAGCAGGGCTGATTTCACCTGAGGCCTTCCTCCTTGGCTTGTACATGGCCGTCTTCTCCCTGTGTCTTTACATTGTTTTCTGTCTGTGTATCTGTGACCTACTCTCCTCTTCTTATAAGTACACCAGTTATATTGGATTAGGGCCCACTTTAGTGACCTCATTTTAGTTACCATTTTTAAAGATCCTATCTCCGAATACAGTCAAATGCTAAGATACGGGGGGTTAGGATTTCAACATATGAGTTTTGGGAAGGTAAAATTCAATCCACAACACCAGCTTTGCACAAAAATGATCCTGCGCCTAGTATACTATTGAGTGGCACATCAGAGCCATGAAAGCCCCAAGGTTATTATTGTCATTAAGAATTATTGATCTAACACCTTCTTTTTTTTTAAAAAAAGAAAAATACATGGAGTCTCACTCTGTCACCCAGGCTGGAGTGCAGTGGCGCGATCTCGGCTCACTGCACCCTCCGCCTCCCAGGTGCAAGCTATTCTCCTGCCTCAGCCTCCCGAGTATCTGGGACTACTGGCGCACGCCACCACGCCCCGCTAATTTTTTGTATTGTTAGTAGAGACGGGGTTTCACTGTGTTAGCCAGGCTTGTCTCATCTCTGGACCTCATGATCTTCCCGCCTCGGCCTCCCAAAGTGCTGGGATTACAGGCGTGAGCCACTGCGTCAGGCCTGATCTAGCACCTTCTACACACCAGCCCTTCTGTTAGGAGTTTTAGGATCATAAGACCCAGCAATTTGCAGACCTTCTCATGAATTAAAGTTTTGGGATGTAGAAATGCTGCACAAGGCAATCTCCTCTACTTGCTTTCTTATTGAAATTTATTCTTCTATAGAGCTAGAGAAAGGTCCAAATACTTAAATTATAGTTGTGCCAGTGCTTTAAACATAGCAAGTATGTAATAAATATACATGGTGTGAATGAATGTGAGAACCAAAAAATACTGTGAAAATCCCTTGCGATTAAGTCTAGTTTATTGGGATAATAATTATTTATAAAGCTCTGTTGTATAACATGCCACATGATATGAGCACTTTTAAAATTTGAATCGTACTATACAGTAGTTATTTTTAGAATTTATGTTAATACTAATTGTATACACTCTCCATTATCTCCATGCCTGCTCATTTTACTCATGAACAAGCCTCCTGACACATCAGAGACTTGTGCATGACTTTGTCTAACATTACTATCATCTTTCTTGGTAGTATCTAAGGGCACAAAAATGATATCCCTTTAGAGTCTGCAATGCTCACAAACTCCTATGTGCAGAATGCACTTTTTGCCCAATTTATCTATAGGAAACTAGGGTAGGGCTTTCCTGCTTTATCTATACATAAAAAATATTAAAACAATGATTCTGTATCAGTTAGGTTTATGTCAGTTATGTTGCCAGAACAAAATAATGCAAAATCTCAGTGTCTAAAGAAAGCTTATTTCTTGCTCATACTATATGCCAATAGGCAGAAAAGGTTTTCCCCCTGCAGTCATTCAAGGATCAGAGACAACACATGCTTTCCTTTGATATACACGTCTACTAGTGGAATTTGGTGAAATGCATAAACTACACACTGAATGTTGGAGATTCTGCAAGAAAGTGACATATGCCACTTTGCTCATATTCCCTGGGTGAAAGCAAGTCATGTGACCATGCTTAACTCTTACCATGTGCCTGGAAGGAAGAGAGAAATAAATATTTGGTGAACAGTGATAATGACTAATGTATATTAATTAATTCAATTCCTTACACATGATTAAAGCCTGCCATGTATAAAGAAATGTTCTAGGGACTGAGGATATAGGAGTGAATAACATTTCTCTATCTTCATAAACCTTACATTCTAATGCTTGTTTAGTATGTCATGAATATGCATGTGATGGAAAAATAAAGCAACAAAGGTGGGAAGAAAGAGTCTGGAATGGAGTGATTGCAATTATATATAGGCTGCTCGGAAACAGCTTCACAAAAATGTAAAATTTTAATCAACATGTGAAGTAGTTAAGAAGACAAGTCATATGAGTAACTTCTGGACAAGCACGCCAGGCAGAGGGAACAGAATTTGCAAAGGCGCTAAGGCAGGAGTATACCCAGTATTCTTGCAGAACGCTAAGATGAATGTGACTGGAGTAGAGTGAGAAAGGGGAGAGAAGAAGACAATGGGGTTAGAGAACTAACCGAAGAGAACATCATATCATATAGGGCCTTCCACATCATTAAAAGACTATTACTATGAGTCAGACAGGAAGGCACTATGTGTTTTGAAGAAAAAGTAAAAAAACTAAACTTATATTTTAAAGGCTCAAGAACAGGGAAGACAGCAAAGCAGGAGCAGAGAGACCATTTAAGATACTATAATTCAAGTGAGAAAAGATAGGGGGATAGACCAAGGCCCGTGGAGCAAGATGAGGGCATTGGGAGTAGTAAGATGTTTGTTTTGAAAATAGGCCCGATGAGATCTCAGTGACTCAGCTTTCAAATAAAGATTTGAATTGAGCCTTGGTATGAGAAAATAAACTGTTGTACAGACCACTGGGATTGAGCTGTAAGTCCTTTAAAATTTACCTTTAGATCAGCTGCTATTATCTACTTATTTTTCACAACTCATTGCTAAATTCCTAAGGGAATGCAAAACAAAGAGCCTAGGAAAATCACACAATTTTATTTATTCTAAAGATGTTTTATTTCTGAGTGAGAAAAGTAAAAACAGATGCATTATGTATTCTTGACATCTTAGGGCAACCTTTCAATCTTGAGTGATATGCCCTGTATCACAGGTTACACACTAGTACACCCCAGGTAACTCATTTCATAACAAATACTTGTGATGCATTTACTTTGTACTGCAGACTGTGGTAAACACTAACATAACAGGCATAAACCATCCAGACATTAACCAAGTAGCTGCAAGTGCCATCCATGTTACCAAAGTGGATGTCGAGTCCTACGGGAGTCCACAACGTAATTCAGGCAGTAAAAACAAATAAATGTGGCTCACGCCTGTAATCCCAGCACTTTGGGAGGCAGAGGTGGGTGGATCACAAGGTCAGGAGATCGAGATCATCCTGGTTAACACAGTGAAACCCTGTCTCTACTAAAAATAAAAAAAAATCAGCCAGGTGTGCTGGCAGGCACCTGTAATCCCAGCTACTGGGGAGGCTGAGGCAGGAGAATGGCGTGAACCTGGGAGGTGGAGCTTGCAGTGAGCTGAGATTGCGCCACTGCACTCCAGTCTGGGTGACAGAGCAAGACTCTGTCTCAAAAAAAAAAAAAAAAAAAAAAAAGAATAAATAAATAAATAAATGTAAAGTGCCTAGACCAACATATGGAACAAATATTTACATCCAGCATTGACAACCTACATTTTGTGAGTCATCTGCATTTTTTTCTAAGTAAATATATTTTGGAACACAGCTCTATTCTTTAAGTATCATCCATGGCTGCTTATCAGTATGAAGGCAGAGGTAACTAGTTGAAATACAAACTGTTATGACCTGCAAGTCTACTATATTTGTTACCTGGTCCTCTAAGAAAACAATTTGCCAATCTCTGGACTATAGAATGACAAATATCCAACCACGAGAATATTCATAACTTTTAAGTGTAACGTAAAGCTATTATGACTACTTCTATCTCATATAGTTGGCATTGGAAACAAAATTCTTTGCTAATTGGTCCATGAACACAAGCCTAATAAATGAGGACATTTCTGTATCCTGGCCTGAAAGAGAGCATCAGTCTTGTTCAGTTATTTTTATACAAGGCAAAAAGAGGTTTTCCTACCATGTGGCAGTCGGTCTATCCTTCATTTAAAATAGTGAGAAAGACAGCACAGAGACTATCTCCAGACCCAAGTGCTGACTTACTGGCTTTGGCAACTCTTGAGCTCATGTTTACTTTATCATGACAATAAAGTTATTCAAATTGAAGTTGAATCACATTGACAGACACCAAGAGCTATTGGTAAACTGGCACAAGTACAATTTTTATTTATAGGATTCAGCATAGTGTATTGTATTGGCATTTAATGAAGGCCAAAAACAATCCCCCAACCGAGAAACAACCTAGAACAGAACAGCAAATTGACCGGCAGTTGTGCACCCATCAGGGTTTTACATAGAATGCTGTGTGAACAGTGTTCCTTGAAGGAGGCAGTGCATAGGCACAGTGACTATTATTATTAGG
Source organism: Papio anubis (assembly GCF_008728515.1). Taxonomy (NCBI): domain Eukaryota; kingdom Metazoa; phylum Chordata; class Mammalia; order Primates; family Cercopithecidae; genus Papio; species Papio anubis. Next base: position 163,394,761 of record NC_044978.1, on the reverse strand, counting down.
AAAATAACTATTCTCTTCAAAATAAGACATTTGTGAACCTCCTGCCCAAATCTAGGGGTTTTTAAGGAAATGTCAACAGTCACACATGCATTTTCATTTTTTTCCTATGTCTGAGAATGAAATTCTGTTATTCTTTCTTCACAAGTTTTATATTCAGTTACTTAAATTTACAACAAATTTGAACTCCTTTATATCCTTTCAGTATTCAACCACATTTATTAAACATTCATCAGCACAATGGATTGATTATATGAGCAATCCCAATAGGAATGAGAGGACAGGGCCTTTGTCTTTCAAGAGGATACAGCCTAAAAAGAGAAAGAGAATAAATTCTAAAATATTTTGTAAAGCCCATTATAAGCCACATAATACACACACACCATCACACAAAATGTTTATAAATGATGTGAGGCTGTGGGGTTTCCTGGCATATTGGGCTGATTATTGATTAAGTTTGCTCAGAGCAAATTTGAAGTGAACTTTGAATGAAAGGAAAGAATTCATGACATTTACAAGATTCTTTAAATCAAGAGTCAGTAAACTACAGTCCAAATCTAGCTTGCTGACTGTTTTTGTAAGAGAAATTTTGCTGGATAATAGACATGTCCATTTGCTTATGTATTATCTACAGCTGCTTTCATGCAACAGTGGCAGAATTAAGCAGTTACAACAAAGATGGTATTTCCTGCAAACCTGAAATAATTTACTATCTGGCAGTTTAAGAAAGAAGAAAGAGTTTGCTGACCCTGTCTGAGAGTGGGAAAAAAAAAAAGAGGCAGAAGCACTGACTAGCAAGTAGCTCTTATATTTCAATTGTAAAGTAATGGGGACATGGATATGCATATGTTTTTTATCTTAAATTATTTCTGGAGAAAGGATGGATATAGATTAATATTAATATATAGCATGGTAATCACATAATTGCTTGAGTCTTAATTTACTTATTTGAAAACTAGAAATAATGTCACCTACCAACAGATCTTTCAGAGAACGGCATGGGAGACAAAGTCCTTTTCCCATGAAACGTGGCAGGTTATTACCCTGGAACTAACCTCCTCACTATCACTGGGTTGTGAGTTGTATGTTGTTATTTTGAACCACGGTCTACTTACATAAATACTTCCAACTTTTCCAAGTGCTTCAGCACCTTCTACTGAAGGAGGAACTAGATTGTCTTCTTTCATCATTCCTCAAGATTGTACTCTGGATTTCTCAATTTAGCTTAAGTGTGAACTGGAGTTTTAATCTGTGAAGGTTTCATTGTGAATGTGAAAAAGAATATAAGAAATTTGACATTTCTTGAAATATGTCCTAAACCATCTTAGGACTTGTTGGGAATAGAAAATCATGCTTCGAACATCCTTTTTTTTTTTTTTTTTTCCCAAAATTTAGAAAAAACCTTCCAGAGGACTACATTATCCACAAAAATATTCTAAGTACTCCCATGCTATAAAGTCCAGCTGTGAAACTAGTCCTACCTCATGTATAATGCACCAAATACCAAGCTGCAGAATTTAAAGTAATTTTAAGAATTATGAGTAGAGATGAACACACTTCCCTTTAAAGGCACTACTAAATTGAAGCTTATGCAAATATGCTATAGACATTTACATTCTTAAATTTCTAATCCTCCAACCCCTGTCTAGGATCTGAAATGTGCTTCATGTTTCCAAGTATGTTCACATTATTGGTTTTATCCCATAATCTGATTTGGAAGACAGGGTGAAAGTAATTATTCCTATTTTTTTCTGATACAAAAACTGAGGCTCAGCTGGGGTAATGGGCCTAATCTAGATGCACATCAGAATTTCTGCTAATGCCCAGATCTTTGGCAATACTTCTAAGATCCTTGGAAAGATAAATTTCACATTGCATAAAAACTGTTTTAAATGTCTAAGATTTAACTTAAACATGAGGTACACATGTGTGTATGTGTATGTGTCTATACCTATCTAAAATATCTATAGGTATAAATATCTATATATCTATATATAGACAGAGGTATTCCACATCTGTTGCGTATCTGTATCTGTACCCTATGAAAGAATGCCTTTATAAGAACTTTAAGTTTCTATCTACAGAGACAGTTGTGGAAATCACATTCACTCTCTGTTATGCTATTGCTTACCGCTCAGTAACCTTTAAGAGAAATTTTGGATGGCAGAGGTGGCCCGTCTAGAGTGGCCACTGTGAAGACGTTGGCTGCAGTGGAAGAGGTACTGCTGGGGCTCCGCACTTCACAGAGCCAGCAGGAGGTGGGAACAGGTGGGAGTCCCGCCCTATTCGGAGTTGCAGCTGGTAGCCCCTAGTCTGTGCGAGTCTGGCTGTGTTGGGGGGTTTTATGGCCTAGAAGGGAGGAAGTGCATGCTGATTGGTCCATGGGTAGCTATGGGTGGGCCCAGAAAAAGCACCTCCCCCAAGTGCAGCTGCAGCCACCCAGCCACAGCTGCAGATAGGGGCATCCCTATGCTCTCAGGACCCCAGGAAGCACTTACCCCACTACCCCCACAGGCTCAGAAGTGCCTACTCCCACTGCCCGGCCTCTCACTGCTCCCAGCACCTGATTGAATTTTGGAGCAAAGATGAGGCCAAACCCGGGAGCGATTGCCACCCGGCCAGGTATGCACATGCTTGAGGAGGCACTAACACACCAGCTCCCTGCCACCTCAGCTTCCTCCAGACTCTGGGCACTGAGGAGCGTGGGAAGGCTGAGGGGGTGCTGAGGGCAGTTCAGAGCAGGCCTGCAGGTGCCCCTTGGCACAAACAGCCTGGGCACAGTAGATTACATGTAGATGGTGGCAGGAGGCAGACAGGCTCCTGGGCAGAAAGGGGCGGGTCCCTGGTGAAGCCCAACATTCAAGTCAGGGAAGGCCTGAAGCATTGGGCTATCAGTTCCAGGTGGAGTCCCCAGATTGAAGTGAGAACTTATGGTGATTTTTGTGGGCCCACCCATGGCTGCCCATGGACCAATCAGCACACACTTCGTCTCTTCTGAGCCCCAAATGACCCTGGACTCAGCCAGACTCCAACAGACATCAGGACTACCAGCCCCAGGAAGGAGCTACCCACATCAGGTCTCCTCTTCACCGAGAGCTGGATGCTTGTCAGGACGACCTGCCTGCAGAAAACATTTACCCACTGCGCCTCTCCTGAAAGCTGTTCTGTCACTCAATGAAGCTCCTCTCCACCTTGCTCACCCTCCAGTTTTCCATATACCTAATTATTCTAGGACAAAGCACAAGAACTCAGGACCTGCTGAATGGTGGGACTGAAAGAATTGTGACACAAACAGGGCTGAAACATGCACCCCCGCTTGCCATGTTGTGGGTGAGGAGAAGGAGAGAAGAGCTGTGGCTCTTTGGGGAGCCCAGACCTACAGGCTCCCAGAGCCAGAGCTAGGACATCATCTTTGGGACTCTGCAGTGCCTGGCTTTTCCAAGCTTCTGGGGCTCACTGCATTCCCCTTGTGCAGACGCAGGTGCCTGCAACAGAAGCTGTGTGTCGTACATCTGGTTCAGATGTAGCCTTGCACAGAGCTGGCACCTGTACTGGCATCTGTAGCTGCCCACCCTGCTGCAATAACTGGCATGCCTGGCTGTGCATAGTGGCCAGACCCTACACTTGCTTGCCCACACACCCCTTGCTGCTCCATGCCTGGCTTGCCCTTGGCAGATGAGGGATCCAGGCCAGTAGTGTGAGCTGAGTGCAGCCTGCCAGGCTGCATGGGTGGGATGAGCCCAGCGACCACAAGCAGTACTCAGGCAGAAGGTGCCAGTGACCACAGAGGTTTCCGGCCAGCAAAGCAACACCCCAAGGATCTCATGACAATTTCATAGATTATACTTATTTTCTGCAGTCACAGCAGATGGAGGACTCAATGCTTATGTTGGAGAAGGAAGCTACATTGTCCCTGAGTTCATGGAAATGTCAAGTCTAGAAGATGGAAGAGTTCGGTTAATATCTCCAGAGACCCACAGTGAGTTTCACGCTCCATAAAATTACTTACGCTTTTATATACAGTGCATGATCATCATCTCTTGGCAACTGGACACAAGTTAAGCACCTTCCATATGTAACAGGGAAAACCTCTTCAGCAAGAAAGTCTACCTATTGGCATGCACAGATGATACTAGCTTTAGTTTTCCTGTGTTGAAAGGAACATTCACTATGCTTAAGGAGAGGTGTTGGATTAATGCCAGGTGTTTTCAGAAGGGGAAGGGATGTTCAGATGCTTGAGGAAACAGGCCCTGAGAGGGTGTAGTGAAAGTCATTTACTCACACTGACGAATTATTTTCATGGCTGTGAACACAGTCTGCAGTGTGCACATGGGGGGGGTGTGTGTGTGTGTGTGTGTAATGTGTGGAAGATACACACATATTTTAGGCTCTGTTATTGCACTTATGTTTAATTTATTAAGCCCAGTGAACAGCCTACCTTGCCACAGATTAGCAGACAATCCTTCAAGTAGCCTTTTCTTCCCTTGTGGCGAGGAAGCCTTGAGAACATGGATGAGTCTGTATGTATCCCCAAAACCCTCACTTTTTGTGCCAACTTGATTGTCCTTTCCATTAATTTTTAATACAATTACTCTGGAATGCTCTGAATTGGAAACTAAGATGGACCAAATGACAAGATATCAATTTCATGTTCAAGATAGTCTTACTTTAGAGACTTAGGGAATACGGGAGACACTCTTGTCTTAGTAAAAGAACATTTTGAAAGTGCCTATTAAGAAGAATTTTATGGTCAAATTCCAAAACTGACTTAAAGATATATTTATGTCTTATTTCAGAAAAATCCATTTCTTTGATCAGCCTTCCATGATGCCTATAATTTCCACCCTGAATATCATCATCCTTCTGGGTTTTAGCATTTTGCTTTAGAATGCCTCTAAGAATATGTATCACATATAAAGTCAGTATATTAAGAGTTGTGTCTTTGGGACACTGTTTCTTAGAGACACTGTTAAGTAAACTGGCGCATCTGAATAGTCTGTCCACTAAAGGAAATTGCACAGGGCAGGTCAGTTTTGAGTCATAATAAGAAGGATGCGTTTATTTAAACACTCATTTATCCAGGCATTCCCTGTTTCTTTGTTGAACATGCTTTATTAATTTTTCACTCTGAATGTCCACAGGAGATGCTCATTCTGGGTTTGGTGAAGGCAATGACACCAAAAGGCACCAGGCACAGAGGGGTCTAAGTTTGCAGAACCAATATTGACAGTCAATAAAAGATTCTCGTGAAAAGGGAAATCATGTTAGAGAATCAAGGTGAAGTCTGTTCAGCCTCTCCCTTACCTCTGGGTGATCCTGGCCACTGTCCACATCGCTGGAGACCTAGGTGGCAGAGGAGACTGTGAGGTGTCTTGAGGCAAATGTCAGGGTGGAAGCCCACGCACTGCTGCACTGTTGCCTGTCCAGGAACACACACCAGGGCTTCTTTCTTACGCTGTTGCTGCCTGCTGCGGCCCTCATGGGGATTCTGGGTTATAGGCCCTGAGATAGGATTTTAATATTAAAGCCAATCAAATGATACTTTAAAAAAAGATGTAGAAAAGACTAACAGACCATTAAAGCAAGTACAAAGACCATGTACTTGAGGGTCAAAGACAAGATCTTCGCAGTGGTCTACCAGGTTCCCATGATCTGTGTCCCACCTCCTTTAGCTCCTCAATACCGATCCAAATTCAACTCCCTGTTCACTCGCTTCAGAGTCCTCCCTAGGAACACAGGGAATAGGGGTTTCCACAGTACTTAGAACAGTGCCTGGAAAACAATAGGCACTCACTATGTTTTTTAAAAGCAACACATGAAAAATTGACATCTTACCTATTCTACTCCATAACTTACTTGAGCCTCAGATTGCCCATTTGGTAAAGATGACATCACTGCCCATTTTGCAGAGAAGGTGGGAGGATAGAAAGGATCATACACATAAAGGTCTTGGCAGAAGTGCTCGTTTAGGCAGCATATGTATTAAAAAAGAAGAAAAGGATCCTTACAGTGTCCTACACAAAGTTGGTACTAAATAATGATTTGATTTGCTTCCTCTCCTCTTTTATTCTTCTGAACATAATAATGGCAGTTAATACTTATTGTACTTTTGCTATATGGCAGGCTCAATGCTGAGCTCTTTTTTTTTTTTTTTTTTTTTTGAGACAGAGTCTCGCTCTGTTACCCAGGCTGGAGTGCAGTGGCGCGATCTCGGCTCACTGCAAGCTCTGCTTCCCGGGTTCACGCCATTCTCCTGCCTCAGCCTCCATAGTAGCTGGAACTACAGGTGCCCACCACCACGCCAGGCTAATTTTTTGTATTTTTAGTAGAGACGGGGTTTCACCGTGTTAGCCAGGCTAGTCTCGATCTCCTGACCTCGTGATCCGCCCTCCTCCGCCTCCCAAAGTGCTGGGATTACAGGCATGAGCCACCACGCCCGGCCAATGTTGAGCATTTTATAAGCATTGTCTCACAAACTTTTCTCAACCCCGTGAAATGAGAAACATATATTCTCATTTTTTAGATGGGGATTAGAAAAGTTATTTTTTTTTCCCCCAATGTCATCCAGCCAGTGAACAGTCAAACCAAGGTGCAAACTAGATTTACCTGACGCTATCAATCCGCACTTCACTACAACACTATACTACAAGTGGCATAAGGAAAACTTAACTGTACTCTCAAGCTTGTTTCACACCTTGGTTAGATGACTAATATATTATCTATGCTTTGATAGCTGGGACGTTCAGTGTTTCTTAGAAATGGACATTTTGAATCGTTTACATGTTTTTGTTTTTGGTTTTTTATTTTTGTTTACATGGTTTTTGTTTTTGTTGTTGTTGTTGTTTGTTTTTTTGAATCTCAGGGTATCTTAAATAGCCCAGCTAATTTAGCACGTTTGCCTAAACCATCCTCATAAAACTCCACCCCTGACTGTAAAGAGTTGATGTGAAGGTCTTCCTAATATATGAAATAAAGTTATAATCTCTCATTGATTATTTCCTTGCAAGGAGCAATAATAAAAAATTAGATTTACACATGTTGTATTGCACATAGCACATTTTTAAATCATGAAATGAACCCTATTTCATAGGCATTATTATTATCCTGCAATATCACTGGAGAGATTAGAACATGTGCCCCATGGCCACACAGCTAGTAAGTGATGGAGCCCTTGAGAAATTATGAAAACTGAATTTTAGCAATTGATTTTCATAGGTGTTAACATAAGAACCTCATTCAGTCTAACTCCAGTGCCTGTCCTCTTCACCATTGTATTCAACAATAAAATGCTGTATCAAGGTGAGAATTTATTACACCTTTTCTTATACCATGATTCCACGTGGAGATTTCTTCTCTGGAATGCCTTCACATGAACTTCAAGTTCCCATCTATGGAAACCCTCTTTACAACTATTTCTTCAATGCACTGAGCTGGTGATCACTCTCACAAGCATCTGAGAACAAAGGTCAAAAATGACTTTGGCATAACAACCTGTAATCCTCAAGTGTCTGTCTGACCACTTTGGCTGACTATAGAGGCCCTAAGCTGTGAAGTAACAGAGAGTTCTGACAAGGCATTTAGATGGGTTGTCTAAAATCAAAAGTTGGCAATCTTCCCAAAATGATGTGGCAAGGTTCTGACCCCTTACTGGGCAGAAGGGAAAGTTGCAGGCTCTTTTCTTGTTGCTGATGGTCTCAGTTGCCAAGGGTATGGCCTGCCAGTCTCCAGATCAACTTCTGGTAGAGACTGGAGGTGGAGACCACTTCTGTAGACTAAATTAGGCATCTGAAGAAATAGTATTCATTCTGTCAAGCTGCTTAAAACTAAGTTAGGAGCACTTCGGGCCACCCAGCACACTGCTTATGTAATCAAAGTCAGCTGTATCTTACAGACAATGCTGTTCTTCCCTTGAAAAAACTTCTCAACCAAGTTGGGAGATTTCCTCCTTTTTCTACCTCATAATCTGCTGTCATAATTTTTAAATTATTACCCAATACCATCATTCCCATTCTCTTCTACATTTTCTACCAAAGGCAGCCACATTCATTGAGTTTAGAAATATTTAAATTTCTTGTTGAGTTTCCTTTTACTCCTAAACTCGTTCATCAATATCTGTCTCCATCTTGTCATTCATGTTACCATTATGGGATGGGTCCACTTGCATAGACAGCAGCCCCTTTCACATGTACAAACTTGTACGTCACGTCTTCTAGCCCACCACAGCACAGTGACACTTTTCAGGGTGCACCAAAAGCAAGATCAAAGACATGAAGTGACATAAAATGGTAAGTCATCAGATTCACGACAACATTCAAAAGTTTGGCAGGAGGGCATCATTAATATTTGAGAAGATTCCCTGCTTTTTGGCCGGAATTCTGAACACAACTTTCCAATTAGCATGCTTTATGGCTGGGGAGAAGCTGGTTTATCGGTTGTAAGTACATTGTCTGACTGAAATCTTTCCTGTCAGATAAATTACAAAGGAATTTGTACAACTTTACCCAGACTCAGACTTAGCTCAAGATTAATATGAAAACAGGGCCCTCCCTCAAGTCTTCTTTGAGTTCATCTGAGAGTTTTCTTCATTAAGTCTTCCAAATGTTCTGCTTTGCTAGTGAGACATTAAATGATATTCTTACCAGGAGGTGCAGGATGGAAGTTTCCACTAAATCTTCTCAGAAGAACGATCTAGATTGAGACATTGCATTAGGGACTGGGAGTGAATTACTTACCGTGACACAACCTTCTTACTTTCTGCTTGCTGTGGGTTGAAATAAAATTAATATAACTTGAGCTGAGTAGGATGAAACCTTAACTTAATAAACAAAAGCTTGACAGGGTCTCTTCCATTTTACGATTTGTGCCCTCTGGGCAAAATCTCAAAACATCAATAGGGAATTTTTCTGGGGATATTTTATTGTTTTGAAACATTTTAAATGTGTGTCTGAGATTCTGTATAGTCCTATTTGAGACGAATCCTGACTTAAGGGTGTTCTTGACTTACTGTTGCATGAAAGGGACCCCAAACATTTCCCATCAGAGAGGACTTTGTCCTACATAAGGGAACCTTTCCATCACTATCAAACTGTTGTTAGTGAAAACTTACAGGCTAATAATTGAGTTGTTCTAAATTTGCAGCATGTTGGGAGAAAACATTATTTCCCTTGTGATATTTATGGTTTAATTGAAAATCAAACGCAAAAGAATTCTGCACTAACGCTATGTACACATGCACAAAATCTCTTGAGGTCGCATCATAGCAAGTATTCATAATTCTGTGATTAACAGCCCTAACACATATGTATTGTGCTTTGAAATTGAGATGGTACATCTAATAGCTAATCTAATTTTCTGATTAACTTTGAATATATCTAAAGCAGTTGTTGTTCATATAGGACACATTTATAAGCCCAATTTATAATAATTATATTATTTTCTATCAATATCCTATTAATTGATTGGTTATAACAACATAAATATTTTGTCACATGAGAAAATAGAGTAAATTATGCCAACAGTAAGCAAGTCAAAATCTCTTTGACAGTCATTGTGCCCAACTGAGATTTTTCTAGATGGGTGCTATCCTTTCAATGATGAATTCCTCAGGACCAGGACAAGTGAGATGCATTTTCTAAGCAAAAAAAGTAAGGGGGCTCAAAAAAGCTCAGTAATCAAGATAAATAACATTTTAAGATGATATTTAAACTCTAAAGTAATGCAAAAATACATAGTGAACAAATACCAAAATTTTAAATCAAGACATGATTAGTATCAATGGTATTTCCTTTGCCTCGGGTTCCATTATGGCTCAGCAAGACAACGGAATGTTTCCATTTATTAACAGATCAATGGTAAATATTCACTTTGTATTATTTGTATAATAATATTTTTGGCCTTGATGTTGCACTAGTTTTAAAGTTTTAACTCACTTTAATATGTAGTTCTTTTTCCACCAAGGCCGTAAACTATTAGAAATCAGAAACTCTGGGTATACCTCTCTATTACAGTAAACTACTGCTCATCATAACTTTTTAGCCCTACTTAAAACCACACTTGGACAAGGAGAAGACAATCTTTCTTCTTAAGAGGCTATTTATTGAAACAAAAAAAATGTCACACAGGCAGCAAGTTATAGGGAAGAAAAAAAGCAGTGTTTTGATTGTTATATCTGCCATTCAGTACCTGTGTGACCTCAGGCATGTTACTTAACTTCTCTGGTCCTCCATTTCCCCACCTGTGATATGAACATTTTACTGGGTGACTCTGAAGATTAAATGAGATAACCAGTGTGAAATACTCAACGCATACCAAACACTAAGGATTTTTTTTTTCTTTCCTAAATTGCATTGTCTCCATCTATCTGTGAATAATTAATGTACACTTTTAGTTCCAAGATGCCAACCAACTAGTCAATCATTCTTCTCTAGGGATCATCACTGGGGCCACAGAAGTAAGCCTGCACTCAAGAGCTAGCTCCGCCTCCCCACCTTTCCTGACCCTGGCTATATCCGGCTATTGGTTGTCTAACCTGGGGCATACACCAGATGGCAGTGTCCCATTGAGGACTAGATGTTTCTAGCCTTTCAGCTCACTGACCAAGTGACCAGTTGCTTTGCCATATCTGTATGTGTGTTACAGGTCAATAGCCTTAGCCTTGGGGCCTAGTTGATGTTCAACGTAAAAATAAACACTGGAAAAACCTCTGTACACATTCTATTCCCCTTCAATTGCAAAGCATTTCATTTGCAAGGTCAATTGGAAAAGGTACATATGTGTTGTAGTAGTAAGCATGCACTTCTAATAGGTTCGTGTCAATGTTTATTTACATTTGTGTGCACTTTAACAAGTAAGTACATAATGATCCTTTACGGTCTGGCACACTGGTAGGCACCAAAGCTACAGGCATAAGGAATGCAGGTTCGCTACCTTCAAGCAACTCATTGTTTGGTAGAAAAGACAGCTTTTTATGCAACCTGTAATAATACAATGTTATTATTGTTATTCTATTTAACACAGATGACTTCCAAATTTTTATCTTCTATGTGTCTGTCTTGGAGTTAATGCATTTCGTGGGTTTTACTAAGTTCACTTGCCTTCAGCTAAAAACCCTCAAATATAGATGCCTAGTGTTTTCCGTTTAAAATACATCAAACCTTTCTATCTTGCTACATTCTATCATGTATGTGATGTTTGACGCGGATACACCATATCCACTTTTTAATACTAAGAAGTAGTATACTCAACAGTTCTGCCACATCTATTAATTTATCTTACAAATATGCATTATGGGATGCCAGGTACTGTGCTTACGGAAGTGTAAATATGAATGAACTAGAGTTCTTGCTCTAATGAAAGGTTAAAAATTGGTTAGAATGTGAAGTTCTGCTAAGTGAGTGTGCTGCAAGCATGTGAGAGAATATGAGTGTGTATAAATGTATGTACACACGCAATTCTTAGCTGTGCTACTGCTACCTTTGGTAATATTTGTGAGCTGATGGCTGAGTCATTTACACAAGGGATGTGTGTGTATGTGTGGGTGTGTGTTGTCACTTGCTGTATGATTATGGCTGCGGAAATTAAACACCACTTTTCTGTGTAATTCTCACAAAGACACACATCATCTAGGATTGCCAAACTGGAAAAGTAATAACTAGAGTACATTTATTCTGGCCATATTGTCATTCCCTTTTTCTTATTCAGTCCCTTCCTGTGTCTGTCCTGAGCCACCCTGCCTCCCACCAGGAGCAGTCATGTGCCCTCCTGTGACCTCTAAGGACTCACAGGAATCTGATTTTCCTACTGCATCCTGCCAGCTGGGGCCTTGGGAATACGACACCCCCTTGGATCTTTCACAGGCTCTGCCCTGGCATTTCAGAGTAGGCGCCACACAGATCCCTCCCTCTCTTGTGCCCCAATCTATGCAAGGACACTGCCCATGGCATTTCAAAGACCAGTTCTGCTGCTGGGAGGCTTGCTGTCCCTGGGAATCTGACTGCCAACACCAATGGAAGCTCAGCAAAGAGGCAGCTCTTTAGGTTCCTTGGCCAGTGGGGCCCCAAAGGTGCCTATTAGAGCTGCACATGGCCGACAGATTAAAGTTCAAATGCAGCTGGATCATTATCTGAGATTTAGATGCAAAGGGGATTCTAAACCCTCTCTTCTTTCTCGAAGTGTTGATAATCACGCGATTCCCTCTGCACAAAAGGGAAGAACGGAAATAGTCCCCGAAATCCTGACTTATCTGTGGAATTTTGGAACTGACATCTACTGTTTTGGCCATTGATGTTTTAGGAGGCATCGTAGTGACTATCTGTTCCTTTCTATAATTCACAAAGTCTGTGGCTGAGCCTGGGAATCTGCATTTTACAAAGTGCACCTTTTTTTTTAATGTAGTCTAAATGGAAGCCACTGCTTAAAGTTTCTTCCTAAACTGATGTACTGTGAGTCTATTGTCTCCAGGATACAAAAAGAGAAGCTTATCATAAAAAAGTAATAAGACAGGAGCAGACCAAGCTTAGACCTCGAGTGTCCTGGCACCTCATTGACTCCTGCCTTCTGCACTCAGCTGACTCCAACAGAGCCCAGGTTTTACCATGCGAGCTTCAAATGAGGAATGAGGCCTGGACTCTGCATGGAAAAGGCAGATGGACACTTACAAGGCTTCCACAGGGCTCCAGAAATAACAAAGTCATTGTTGAGTGCTGTGAAAAGGGAGCCAGAAGAAAAAGGAGTTGTGAGTTCTGGGAATGAGATGATAAAACAATGCAAATTTCTAAAAATGAAAGAAGACAGCAAAGAATGAAGTGAGGGCTGGGGTGGGTAGGCCCTTGGTTGAATCAGGCTGTGAGGTGTGAGAAGAAGAGCTATGTTCAATTCCGTAAAGCAAGTCATGGGGCCTGGGAAATTGTCCAAACAGAGCAGGCTCTGGGAAAGGATGACAGCCCCAGAGAAGGGAAGAGGGCGGCATAGTGAGTGAGAGGTGGGTGGCAGTGTATTGAAGACAACAGTGAGCTCCTGCATAACATATCCAGATCACCCACTGCTCCCACCTTAAAACAATTATCTCTAGGGCCCTGTCAAAATGACCTAAGGGCAAAAAGAGTTATCACAATGACTACTAGTTATTGAGCATGTGATCTGTGCCTAGAGCTGGTCTCTTGCTAGCATGCTCCTTTAAGGAAGCAGAAGTGATTTCCTATGAAGCTATAAAGCTTACAGTCCAGGGCCCTCACTTGCGTCGGCCCCACTCATGGTCCTGAGAGGAGGAATTAGAAATGTGTTCATTCAGTCACGTGTTTTATAAAACTTACAAAGAAGAATATTTTTTAATTCTCTTTCAGGAGTATTTAATCTCTGGACCCCACAAATCCTGTTCAACCTCAGACAATGGGAGTTAGTTGATGATGGTGGTTCTGGTGTTGATGCTGCTGCTCACCAGCTGCACCATCTTAGAGAATATTCTCTCTGAGCCTCATTGTTCTCATCTGTAAAAAGGGGTTATCTACCTTAGCCAACTTTATAGTGACTCAAAGGATCAAAGTCCAGCCTATGAGGAACACCAAGAAGTGTAACGCACTGTTTTATTTCAGGGTTTTAGAGACTGTCAATATCCATGCAAGCAAATCTTTAGTTTAAAATGCAAAATATTATCTTCCAATGGAGTTACTAATATATATGTAAAGACTCAATCATCTGTGCCTTTGGATGGGCCAGAGTCTAGCTCTGGAATAGAATAGTTACCGACAAGAAGGTCTCTAATGCTTATTTACTTAAAAGAAACTAAAACCCATTTCCCACCTACATCACAAATGGTCAGCTTCCCCACATCAAAGACTATTTCACCAACCTCTCTGTATACCAGAGGGAGTCCAGCCAGAAAAAATTAGAAATGGAACTGTCTGCTGCATTAGCAATGCACAAATTGTTTGTGGCCTGGACCACTCGGCAAAGAATTGTTTATGACGCGATTCTCAAGTCATCAAAGCCCTTCCCACGAGGTTAATGCTGATGTCTCAGCCTTGCTCAGGAGAGGGCAAATCACTTGCCCCTCCTCATTGTGTTGCTTTAAAGATGAGGGAACACTTTGAAAGAAATACCTTCCTCCCAGCATATACCTCCTTCGTTCACAAGGTGTTTCAGTTGGCCCAGATCCCCAATGGATTTCTTTCTCCTGACTATGGAATATCTGGTCCTTGAAGGTAAAGTTCAGATGCCTAACCGATAAATTCTTATTTTTCCTTGGCTTTCTGCCTTTTCTTTCAGAATGGCCTTGGGGCCTCCCCTGTTAGAATGCCAAGGATGTCTCTCCTGAGACAAGGGGATGAGGAGAGCACAAAGAAATAAGGGGTACCTACGAAAGAAAGAAAGCATAAAATCCAAGATGCACGAGTTCCTATAATGCAGCAGATACTTCATGCATATCATCTTATTTAATCCTTTCTAGCAGAGTTAGGGGAAGATCTTATAATACTCATTTTGCAGAAGAGAAATCTGAGTGTCAAATAAAGAAACTTTCCCAAAATCAAAAACTAATGAGAGAGAAAGTCAACATTAGACTCCATACTTCCAGAATCCAAAGCTCTTGAACTTCTTTTTTCTCACATTGCCACGTCCGTTATAAAAAGGAATAATAATAATAATAAACAATATTTTTCTTGCCCTCAAGATCACAAACTGGGCTGGGCATGGTGGCTCATGCATGTAATCCCAGCACTTTGCGAGGCTGAGGCAGGTGGATCACCTGAGATCAGGAATTTGAAACCAGTCTGGCCAACATGGGGAAACCCCATCTCTACTAAAAATACAAAAATTAGCCAGGCGTGGTGACGCTAGCCTGTAATCCGGTAATACTAGCTACTTGGGAGGCTGAGGCAGGAAAATCACTTGAACCCGGGAGGTGGAGGTTGTGGTGAGCCAAGATCACACTGCTACACTCCAGCCTGTGTGACAGAGCAAGACGCTAAGGCTCTGTCTCAAAAAAAAAAGAAAGAAAAAATTGCAAACTGGCTTACACAGAGTGGAACGCAATCAGATTCCATGGCCACTTCTGCGTTTGTTTTTAATTCCATGTAATCACCATGGCTGCAGCTTTTAATCCCCTGAATGGCCATAGCATACATTGCTGGTTCCATGCCAATCCCCAGAGCCCAGGCACCACTGAATGCAAGTAAGTGACTCTCATGCTTTGAAAAATGTCTTGACTCGTCCTGTGAGTGACTACAGTCAGAGTTCCTTATCAACAAGTCCCGCCCCTTCTTAATAGGGGAGGACCTCTCGGCAGCACGAGTTGCCACTTCATCCTTCACACAAAGCTGTGGTTGTGTGGCTCCACAGACCCCTTGTCAGTAATGAAATGGCCGTGTGTGCAGTACTGTGAAGGGCCCCAGAGAGTTGCCAGGCATGCCAGCTGCAATGGAGTGTTTTGAGTCATTGGAGTTTATGAGTAATGATCTAGGAGAGCATAGTTATTTTCTTTGAAGTGGGCCACAGTGAGTTCATTCTGGTTTAAGGGGCAGTGTCAGCCTATGAGTAGTGTGCTGTTGGGGAATGCTAAGTGAATATTTCATGGTTACCTATACAAAATGGATGTTTTCCCTCTGCTTTTATTCACCCATCCATTCGTGTAATAAATATTTATCAAGCAACTACTATAATCCACGTACTACGCTAGGAACATGGAAAACAAAGATGAATAAAGTATAAACTGCGCACTCTGTAACTTAAGAGTTAGATAGGAAGGTGTACTTGTAAACAGAGGCATTTGGTAAAGCGTTCTGTGTATTATAGCTCTAGCATATGTAAGGCTTAAAGGAGAATGTGCTCAATAGGATCTGGGGAGGAGACAGAGGAGAGTATTCAGAAATACTTCATAGGGGAGAGTTCCTTGCAAGAAAGCATTTTCAGCAGGAAAATAAGAGCTGTTGAATTAGATTAGTATGAAATTAAATCCTAGTTCTATTGACATTGAGCTATGTAATCATGACCTTGATTTTACCTGAGTCTCAACTGTACAATGAGGATGACCCTACCTATGCCTACCACAGAGACTTGTGAACATTGAATGAGATTCATGTTGGGCCATTCAAAGAGAGTTTTTAATAGTTGTGTATAATTCAGTACTTTTCCAGGCAGACAGTCCCTCTGGGTCAGAGGGATGATTTTCCCAGTCATGCTGTCTGAACTTTGGTATCTGAATATTTCCTTTTACCAATCCAATACGTGCCAAGAGCAGGGAACCTTGACCTTAAAGATTAGGAATGTGAACTGACAAATGAAAGAATTCAGTGACACCCAGGTACACGTGGTGGATAGTGATCACCACTGTTCCCTTGAGGAATGACGATGTACTTTACAACAAAAAGGAATGTGTTAGCCATTACCTCATGCTGTCCCTCTGGAACTGTGAGAGTGTCAGGTATTCATATGTGGAAACCTGAACAGGAGATAAACAAATGTGACTTATTTTGCAATCTTTATCTTTTTAAACTAGTCAATTTTATCACATATTGACTGCAATGCCTTTTCAGACTTATAAATTATATTCTATATTTTCTGTTACATTTGGAAAGTTAAGTCCATGTAATAGACTTAACTACTCAATAAAATAAAACAGTGATTATTATTACTGCATCAGCCAAGATTCTATATTGCAAGCAACATAATACGACTCTGGCTTACCAAGAAAGAGAGTTTATTAAAAATATATTGAGTAGCCCACAGAATCATTACGCAGGCTGGGGAACCAGGGCAACTGCTAATCTTTCAGGAGCTGATCTGATAAGAAAAGCAAGAAAACTATGGTCCCTACTGTGGAACATTAGATGCCAATGCCCTATTCTTGGAACTTGTCATTTCTGAGGAACTTGGCCTTATGGCTCCATTAGAGAAGAAAGAGCTCTCAGGCCCTTCCTTTCTCCATCACTAGGTCTTTGAGGCCTCTGATTGGTGGTGCACTGGCTATAAGAGAAAATGGATGAGTTTATTCTTTTATTTTGAGAAAATAGACTCTAAGGCCAGGCGTGGTGGCACATGCCTGTAATCCCAGCACTTTGGGAGGCTGAGGTGGGTGGATCAACTGAGGTCAGGAGTTTGAGACTAGCCTGGCCAACATGGCAAAACCCTGTCTCTACTAAAAATACAAAAATTAGCCGGGCATTGTGGCAGGTGCCTATATTCCCAGCAACTCAGGAGACTGAGGCAGGGAGAATCTCTTGAACCCAGGTGGCGGAGGTTGCAGTGAGCCGAGATCACACCATTGCACTTCATCCTGGGCAACAGAGTAAGACTCTGTCTCAAAAAAAAAAAAAAAAGAAGAAGAAGAAGAAGAAGAAGAAGAGGAGAAAAGAAAAAAAAAAAAACGAAAAGACAATACAACCTGTAATATAAGGAACCCCAAACTTAGAGTATTGGAAAAGATGTTGTAGATCCACAAACAAGACAGGCATCCACTGTAATAGTTAATTGTTATTGTCATCATCATTATTACTGCCCCTAGTGATCCAATAAGCATTTATTGAAGCACAAGCAAGTGTGAGGTATTCCGTAGAAGAAAAATTAGGAATAAAGACTGTCAACCAGCTCTCACTTGGCAATAAGGCATATACCTCAAATTTAAAAAAACCTTATTCTAATTCATTGAAAAAGGAAATTTGATGTAGATGTGAGTATTGCAAAGGGCTTCGTTTAGCCACTTAGAAAAAGTTGAGCCTCGAGGGACCTGTGTAATTTGGTGACCAGGACTCTTTCTCCATCCAAGAAGTTAAAGCAGGGGTTCTCAAAGTTTCACACACATCAGAATCACCAGGAAGATTGCTAAAACAGATTGGTAGACATCACCCACGGAGTTAGTGAAGAGGGACGAGAATTAAAATCTTCATCAAGTTCTGAGGGTAATACTTTGAAAACCAAATAATCTAAAAAAAAACCTTCAGAACTAGAGACGGGGAAGAAAGAATAAACCAGTGAGATTCAATGGAAAAGGAGATACCTACATTCAGTAGATAATCTGTGTAAGGGAAACATCAGGAACAAGGCTGGAAAAATAAATTTAGACCAGGCGTTCAGGTGTGGATTGTGGTTGAATGCCCTGCTGGGGTGCATGGAGTTAATGCTACAGGCAGAGAAAATGATGGTTGCCATTGGGCAGTTTATTCCAACTAATGTGTAATGGAGACTTTGTTGGGCCTAGTATTGTGCTGAGTGCTAAGAATAATACAGTTAAATTTGATTTTTTCAATAAGGCAAATCCTTTAGTTATTCTCAAGAGAAAGGAAGATCAATCCAAATGTGAAGTGGGCCTTCTACAGTGACTTACCAAAGTGAAATGAACAACTAAAATTAATGACATTTGAGAAAAAAATAAAGAAGATGTCTAAAGAGAAACCACTGTCCTTGCTACTAGCTTGCTGTGTGAGCTTGATCACACCACGGAACTCCTCTGATTTTCAAATGCATTGGTTCTTAGCAAGTGGTTTCTAAAGATCTTCCTGTCTCTAAATGTACATGAGTCTGTGATTAGACTGACGTCTGAAGAAGAGAGATGACTCAATGGTAATTCAACATTACAGGACTAGAAAACTGGAAAAATTATGAATCCATGAGAAAGATAAAAATAATGTTAACATTTTTCATCTCAACTGGAAAATACTATGACCTTGCCTCAAAGCGGAACAACAACCACAACAAAAACTAGTTCATCAGAATGTCTTTGTTTAAAAAGTTGCACTCAATTTTGGAGGTTAAGAATAGATAATGTATTGGGAGGCAGCAGATATGCATATAGATGAAGCCTAATTCAATGCAAACCTGTTAGTTTATTTATGTTATTAATATGATACCCTAGAGGATATAAACCAATTAAAAACCCATTTCAATTATTAATTGGGTCCCCTAATTGAAGGGACATAATAAATTAATTAAAATGTCCTCAGCTCTATTCACTAAGGAAAACACCTAAGTCAGGGAATGGATTGGACAAACAGGTAGGTATTAAACTCTTAAACTGGGCCCTATTTAATGGATAGAAAAAAAGTAGCTAATTCACAGGAGGAGGTGTTTGAATGAGAAGCCCAGGAAAAGAGAGCCAAAGAGATGGATTTTCCACTTTATTCTGTAGACGCAGTGTCCTGGACATGCCATTTAAATATGTCAGGAGTCAGTTTACTTAATTGCAATGTAAAAACATTGAATCAAATAATTTAAAATGTTCCTCTCTTGTGGTGGCCATTATGAGTTGCAAATGAGTACTTGAGCCAAAAATGTCAATCCTAAAACTTCCAGCGATAACGAATCATTAATTAGGCTTTTACTGTACAGACTCCAAGCCTCATCTTGTGCTCAGAACTAAAGGGTAGGAAGGTGAAAAATAGTTCTTGATCTCAGGCAGCTCACTATCTCAGAGTATCAGAAGTACCTACTGAACATGTGAAGAGAAAATAGGGGCTTGGAGTGAAACTACATTGGCCTCAAGTCACAGGTCTGAAAAAAGATGGGCCTTAGTTTTCTGTGTTTTGGAGAAAAAAATGGCAAAAATAACATTTCAGAGGGTCACTCTGTTTATCAGATAAGATAGATGTAAAGATTATAACACAACACCTGGTAGATAGTATTCAATATAAAAGCTGTTTTACTTTCCTATGTCCTTTCCTATAAATAGAGATGTGCTGTCCTCTAGGGAGGTTCTTAGAGAATATCATGTTACTAAAGAAAAGTGATTTTTCCTGTTATTTTGTACTGAACTATTAGCCAGGGTTTGGGGAAAGCACAAAAAACAACAAAAGGTTTCAATGGCCAAATTTCAATAGATTAAAAGAAGCTCATTTGAACGGAATTTTTTTTTTCATTTTGTAATTGGGAAATATGCCATACATATCAAAGAGAGTATATAAATATGCATGTACACGTTAAAGAACATTAATAAAAATGAATAAAATAGGCTGGGTACAGTGGCTAACGCCTGTAATCCCAGTACTTTGGGAGGTTGAGGTGGGCGGTTCACTTGAGGTCAGGAGTTTGAGACCAGCCCGGCCGACATAGTGAAACCCTGTCTCTACTAAAACTACAAAAAAATTAGCTGGGTGTGGTGGTGGGTGCCTGTAATCCCAGCTACTCAGGAGGCTGAGGCAGGAGAATCGCTTGAACCCATGAGACAGAGGCTGCAGTGAGTCAAGATCATGCCACTGCACTCCAGCCTGGGTGACAGAGTGAGACTCTGTCTCAATACATTATAAATAAATGAATAAATAAATAAATGAATAAATAAATAAATAAATAAAATGAACCCCCTGTACCTAACATCAAGCTTCAGAAATATCTTGAAGGTTTCAAAATGTACCTCTATAAACTATTTCAGCATCTTCAGAGATAACTGAATTTTTTGTGCTAATAATTTCACAACTTTGATTTAAATTTTTATTACATATGTATGTATGCCTAAAGTATGTACTATTTGGTAATAGCTGGTTTTGAACATTAAGTAAACAGAATAAGATTTTATACTCTATATATCCAGTGATGATTTGCTTCTTTCACACATTTGATTTTTGAGATTCATCCATATTGTTGCATGTAATTAGTTTATACATCTTTACTCTTATATTCCATTAAATGAATAATCACAAATTTATATATCCTGCTATTAATGAACATTTTTTTGCTATTGAACGCAGTTCTTCTACAGATGTTGTTTCATATCTTTGTTGACTAGCATATGAGTTCCTCAAAGACAGGTCTTTAATAGTGGAATCACTGGCTACCAGATATGCTGAGCCTTACTAAATATGCCAAATTATTTTCCAAAGTGGCTGTCTAATTGGGGAACCCTACCAGTGATTATTCCACTCGTGTGAAAATGCTTGGTATTTTCAGATGTTATGGTGGTTTCCAATCTGGCAAGTAAACAATTAGCTGTTCTCTGATTACTAATAAAATTGAGAATATTTTCTTATGATTTGGGGTTCATTTGTGTTTTCCCTATTCTGAAATATTTGTTCACATATTTTGCCCATTTTTATATTTGATTGTCTTTTTCTTATTGGTTTATAAAAGTTTTCATTAAGTACAATTTCTTGCACTAATTCTTTGCTGGTTTTATTTATTACAAATACCGTTTCCGAGGGCTTGTCTTCTTTTCAGTCTCTACATAGTGTCTGTTGAGAAACAGATCTTAAAACTATGGTAGCTTTTCTTTTATAGTTTGAGCTTTTTTTATCTTAAGAAATTCTTGTAAAGACTAAAAAACTGGAAGAATCATGAATCCATGAGAGAGATAAAAATAATGTTAACATTTTTCATCTCCATTGGAAAATACTGTGACCTTGCCTCAAAGTGGAAAAATCACAACAAAAACTAGTGCATCAGAATGTTTTTGTTTAAAAAGTTGCATTCAATTCTGGAGGTTAAGAATAAATAATGTGGTCGGGCGCGCTGGCTCAAGCCTGTAATCCCAGCACTTTGGGAGGCCAAGACAGGTGGATCACGAGGTCAGGAGATCTAGCCCATCCTGGCTAACACGGTGAAACCCCGTCTCCACTAAAAAAAATACAAAAAACTAGCCGGGCGAGGTGGCGGGCGCCTGTAGTCCCAGCTACTCGGGAGGCTGAGGCCGGAGAAAGGCTGGTCTTGAACTCCCGGGCTCAAGCGATCCTCCCACTTTGGCCTCCCAAAACTCTGGGATTACGAGCGTGAGCCACCGTGCCCGGACTTCTTTTTAAAAATAGAGACGTTGAGGCCGGGCGCGGT
Organism: Papio anubis; assembly: GCF_008728515.1. Classification (NCBI taxonomy): domain Eukaryota; kingdom Metazoa; phylum Chordata; class Mammalia; order Primates; family Cercopithecidae; genus Papio; species Papio anubis. The sequence goes on along the minus strand of NC_044978.1, from coordinate 163,373,026 downwards.
GGCTCAAGCCTGTAATCCCAGCACTTTGGGAGGCCGAGACGGGTGGATCACGAGGTCAGGAGATCGAGACCATCCTGGCTAACACCGTGAAACCCTGTCTCTACTAAGAAATACAAAAAACTAGCCGGGCGAGGTGGCGGGCGCCTGTAGTCCCAGCTACTCGGGAGGCTGAGGCAGGAGAATGGCG